>NW_009618323.1:0-14849 GCF_000690535.1 Cariama cristata | reverse complement strand
AATTATATTTATTTTTTATATACTATCATATATATTTATTATATTAACCAAGAAACAAATTGCAGTATCTGCAAATCCTCTCTTAGTTCCTTCACTGACATGATTAATATTTTTCTCTTGAGACATGAGGAAAAAAACCTCCACGAACTTGGATAACCAGATTCAGAGCCCTAAATCCTCTTGGTGGTCTTCTGCATCATGTCCTATGGATGATGCTGAAGGTTTTCTGAATGACCTCTTCCGTAAATTCTTTAATCCAAGTGCTACTAAAACTGCAGTACTGCTAAAACAACTTTAGGTGGGGAATTTTTCCAGCAGAAATAATTTTGCTGAGTTTGAGTACAGAAGATTTTGATGACTGAGTCCGAGTTACTCACCTTAAGCTGCTTTCTTTGGATCTATTTGAGATTCACTTTTAGGATGGCATGAGCAGCTTGAATCAGTGACCTACACATAAGCACTTAGTGGCCCCTGAGATGCACAAGGGTCTCCTGCCAGGGCACAGATCTACTGGTCATTTGAGAGATTCCCATCACTTTGTGGGTATCTTTGTCCCAGGTGTCTTTGGAGAGTTCAGGTGGCACTGGACTCTTATTTGTGGACAGTGAAAACAAACCCTATACCTCATGCCTGACATGAAAAGAGCCAGGAATTAATAGGTCAAGTATTGGTGCCCATCAATCAGATGACTAAATTGGACATAAAAATACCCCACGCTATCTTCTAGGTGACTGGTTTAAGTAAGACTCTGATGTGAAAACTGAGCCTACTGAGTCAGGATTTGTTTTAACTGATAGTGTCTTGGCAATATCCTTTTAAAAATCTAAATGCTATTGATTCAAGTGGATTTAATTTATCACTGGTGCAACATAATTCTTTTCAAATGATCCCCTGCTGCTCTCTCAGGAGCCTGACAAGCCAGCTGACAGAAAATCATTTCGTTGAGAAAGAGAATATTTAGCATTGCCTAAAGACTTAGCTCAGGTGTTTAATACGTGTTTTTAAAGCTGAGTGATTGATAAAGGGGGTTGGAAGCAATGTTAAGGCTGCTGAATCTGGGGTGAATATGAGAAAAAGTGTTTGCTTAGTGACTTATCTCTGAAGATCTCCTGTGCTGAAGGGAGGAGATAGGAAAGTTGAATTGTTGGTAATCGAACTTAGATAATTTCTTGTCAGTTCTTTAATGCAATGACATTTGATTCCCCCTCCTCTCCTGTTTGCTGAAGCTATTGTAGTTCAGCCAGTATCAGAGAGCTGAAAAATCAATGAGAGGCACAATGTCTGTGAAAGGTCAGAAGTGAAAAAGAGTTCAGTGTAATAATATTTTAAAGTCCTATGGAAAAGATATTTCATAAAATATTAAAAAATCAATTGAGCTTTCATAAAACTTCAGTTTAGTATCAATACTGAACAGGAGATAACTTAGCAAGGGAGGAGAGGCAAGTGGGCATTCAGACTTTTATTGCAGTTTCCCTCCTCTTGAACAGTTTTTGTTGCCCTGAATTGACTGGGGAAGAACATTGTCTTGGAAAGCTAGAGAGATCCCAACTCCCCTCCTGACAGAAATGTGTCTTCCTAATTTATTAGTTATATGTATGCTGCAGTAATTTAAAATGCTGTAGTCTGCGTGAGAAGGCTTCCTGCTGCCTCACCTTCTTTCAGTTCTAATGAAGTACATCAGCCCAAAAATAGAAAATTGCACACTTCTTAATGCATTGCTTCTGTTTAGCATCATAAAATCATCTCATATTGCTCGAAACAAATACATTTGGTTAATTCTCAAATGCAGTTCTGATTGTTAAAAAACTAATGACTAGAGGATCAGAAAACTGCTTAATTTCCAAATTAAAATCCCTAACGGCCATTGCCCGTACAGTTTTTTTAGCTTTTATATCATGGCAGTGATTTTCACAAACCACCCATATCTCTCCAGTTTGGATTTTATTCCTTTAGTTATTTGTCTGTTAATAAAACATTCAAAGCAGCTGGTGTTCATTCCATTGGTCTCATTTTTTTAGTGCTTCATTCATGTTTTCTTCGGCTTCAGCAAAAATACATATTTTTCCTGTGCTATCTAAACAATGTCAGATTCATCGTCTTAAGAGTCCTTCTGTCACTTTTTTGTTCTTTAGAAGTGGATTATTCTTTGAAAACACTTGAGTTCATCAGGAATTTTACATGTGGAGGCTTATGGAAATAGTACTTTAAAATGTTTGGGAATACGAATGGGCACACAACTTCTTTAGTTGAGACTCTGTTATAAGAGACACTCAGTTATAATGGGATTGCTGTGGATCATAACATGATCACACCAAATCTTTCAGTGAAATCCACCTGTCAGGGTTTTATCCAGGCTTTAAGTTTCTCGCAGTTTGCTTGGCGTGCTTTAAGCCATCCAGAAGTCATGGCTTTAGTCTGAAAATATGATCTGCAAACCTCTCATTTAACCCTGTAGATAGATACCTGGAAAATTGTAAATGTTCATTTCTTGTAAGTTAAACTCCCCAAACAGAACAGAATCTGTGCTGTCAGGCTTGAACATCACAGCGCCTGTCTTTTATCTTGTCTCATTCAAGAACCACAGATGACACATACATTTGGCTAATTAGTGTAAATGGGTCTAATGCAAGAGGCAACCTCTGTGTGTACCCAACAACTGACGGGAGTAACTTCAGCAGAAAACTCAGTAGTGTTGGCCGTTATCACTGGAAAATGCAAATGATGGTGGCCTTGATGCTGGAAATTATTTGTCTCAACTGGGATATTCCAGCTGAATTCCCTTCTCTGCTTTTGTGGGTTCAAACCCACATCACCTTACCAAGCTGTGGGAGGTACAGCTGGAAATGTTTAAGTACCCAGTAGCTCTTCAGGGGAGTAATATACTAAACAGACTTCTTTTGACTGATGCCTGTTCAGTGGTAATTTGTCTGAATTAGATCTGAGTAAAAAATAAAGGATATAATCCATCACTCTGAAACATAAAGATACTCTCTGAGTCCAAGCCCAGCCTGTGTGAAGAGTCCAACCCAAACAGTCAGATGGGTCAGGAAGGTCCACATTTTCTTAGGCAGACAATCTGTGGGGTATCATGGGCGTGACATCAACTACATCATTCTCACCGTCACTTTTCCAACCTGGTACAGATACGGTGCATGATGCTGTGGGATTGTTCCCAGAATATGTTGTTCAGGGTGAGAAAGGATGCCAGAGTCCAAACCAAACTCAAGACCAGACCTCGTCTTATTATTATCAGCAATTGTTGCCATAGTTGTGTTATCTTATCATATGGATTAACCATTACGGTCACTTGCTTGTTACTATTTCCTAAAATTCAGTGACTTACTGATAATATATTTAGAATTTGTTTTCTCTAAAATACTCAAAGGAGATAAAGGACAATTAGGAAGTCCTAATAGTCTAATTATTCCTCTGTGGTTTTTTTCAGTTGCTTTTTTAGTGTACTCTTCATCTTATATTAATGTCCACAAATCAATATATATATATAGTATTTCAGATAACATAGAATAGGCAATCAAACAGCAGTAAATGTGATTGAAATAGGATATAAAATGGGAATTAGCTAATGGTTTAATTTAATTTATACTCTGGAGTTGTCATTAAAGGAGATAACATTTCAACCATTAGTGAATGAGCAAATATTTACTATATTTTAATGGGGAAACTGATGGTACCTTGCTCATTGATGCTTCACTTCCTGAATGATATTGTTATTTCTTCATCTTTTTAAAGTTTTCCAAGTCCTGGAACCTAGGTGGTACTTTCCGGGAAGTGTTTGGAAAAGCATCTCTGAAAAGATGGGTTACTGTAATCAAAAGCAGAAATTACAGAATGAGTAGAAAATTTGCCTTGGGGGAGATGATCACTGTGTCTAGTCTGGAGGTGGAGGAAACACACAGATGCTTTCCAAAAAGTCAAGTCAGTGAGAGGGCTGCTGTTGTATGCATCCTACCTCCATAATGCTGAGCCACCTAAGAGCAGCCTGCAACGGTCTACCGTGCTGTGAAACTGAATTTCACACTTTTAATTAGCTCCAGATATCAGCCATTTCAAACTATGGAAGAAAAATGATGAGAAGTATGCCATTTTCTACAGACAATGATTCTGATTCAAATAGCCCTACTTTTACTGAAAATGCCTGATATCTGCCTGCTGTTAGGTGGAGCTGTGTAGCTGGAATACCTGCCTATGTTTGTGATCGTTACCCTGGAGTGGAAAGCAAATGGAAGTCCTCTTGCAGGCATGTACCACAAACAAGGACATCATAAAGATGGTCCACTCTCCTCATGGATAAACCCCAGGCACACTTGTCTTGAGCTCCTTTGCATAATCAGATAAGATATTAACTTAGATAATAGCACCATCTATTGAGGATTTACAATAATATTTAGATTTTAAAATAGCATTTTCTGACTCACTTTTGTAGGCACTACAAAGTCTAAATATGTATTAAGATCATAATTTTAGCATTGTGTCTGACATCTACTTGTAATTTATTAACAACAATTAATTAAGTCTATCTGCCTGTTAGCAACAAGTTTCCCATACTGGCCAGCGGAAATTCTTCTTTAAGGAGCTCTCTTTTTGTTTGTCTCTATTAGGAAAGTAATTTTCTACTTCCCACACTTTGGTTGGATAAATAGAGCAGTCCATGAAGTTATTCTGCCCTCCTTTTATGACACATTACGATTCTAGCAGCACTCTTATTTTAATCTTTAGTTGCAGCAGTCTTGCTCTAGCCACAGCCAACTATGTGTTCTTTTAGTTTTTGAATGCTTCCTAATGTTTGTGTTAAAATTATCACAGGTTTATAGTCAGGACTTTCAAAAGCATGGAACTGGCATTAAATGTCCATATTTAAAAATTCTTTATAAGACAACACCAGAAGGAGAAAGATTTGTATCGCTGAGGTAAAGTGTAGGGTTAAGAAGATGTGGGTAAAATGTTGTCCCTTACACTTTCTCTGGTGATTTCTGAGAAGTTATTTTAGCTTCCTATCTGTAAAATGGAGCTAGGAAGCTGGAGAGAGTTCTCACAGTGCTTGCATTTCTATACTGTCTAGACTGTTAAGGGCAGGGATGTAGTATTTCACTGATCTTCACAATTATCTGTCCCTGAATTCGTTTGGCCTCTTGGCACAAAATTAACAGATGCGGCACATTGTTTGTGTGAGTTCCCTTTTTGCAACTATGATATATTTCTTAAATTTCAGTGGGTTTGTTTTTATTAAGCATATTTACCTGTGCTGACTGTCTTTATTGAACAGCAAAGCAAGTCTAAAATGCAATTTTGTTTTCAGCATTAATTTTTAAGAAACTCCAGTCTTCCCTGCGACACACGGCATCCTTCCCTGCAAGCCCCTATTTATCTCATGAGCCAGCTCAGTTTTGGGGTGACATTGGGAGCAAGAGAGCATTCCAGGAGCCGCTTTTTAAGAAGCCCATTAAACTGGAGGAGGCTTGAACCTATTTCCCTGCTGTGCATGGAGCTCGCTCTTTCTGAATATTACTAATCTCACACGCCAAGAAAACTATCCTGAGACTCATTAAGATATTTATGAGGAGCAACATTGTTAAACTGAATGTGACTGCAATCAGCAGCAACTTCCAAAAGTTTATCTCATCCATAACAGGATCTCCTGACCTCGTCTTAATACATGTGTGAAATGCACTGTGATACAGCTAATCAGTGTAGGGGTTTTATTTTTATAGAAGGAAATTAATCAATGTTTGCCGACAGTCTGATTTGTATTAAGTCTTCCAAATGCTGCTTCTATAGCATTGCTTTTGTTAAAGCAATAAAAGCAGTAAGTACAATTTCTGCATGCTTGTCCTCTTGTTTCTGCAAGGCAGGCACATATGAAATTTATTCTGGGCCAGGAGAAGCCTGTTGTCAGACATTTCTGTAAAATATTTGCAGTATGCCACGGCTGTTCTGTCTGTCTTTCTGGACACTAAAGTTCACCAAGTACAAAAAAGGAAAGCACATTGCAAGAAAAAATAGCTACTATTTTTTTCAGATGCCTCAAACCAAATCTAAAACTGCTGGAAAAATGCTTACTAGGAAGTTCTCAGTAGAAAAGTTAGTTGTTCAGTGTTTTGTGCTATCTCTTGCCTATTTCCCATTCCTTTTGCCCAGTTTCCCCTCTCTCCTACTGAACCATCTCATTATTTTAATGAACTTGAGAGAGTGAGAGCTACTCCACAGTGCACGAGTACAACCGTCAGGCAGTTCAGAGTAGCTTTCTTAGTTATACTTGCGATGTAACATGCACTATATGTGAGCCCAGATATTTGTGTGTATCTGGGTGTGAAAGGTCGACAATGAGACCCTTTGTTGTTGAGCAAACAAAGCTGAAATTCCCAGCCACAGACCAAAGGAAATAACGTTGTTTTGACATTGCAGCAGTACATATTTGAGGCCTTTTACAGACATTCATTAAGCTTTATGTCCTTTCAGAATCCCACATCCTAACAACGCATAATGGCAGTCCGACATACTTGAATCAGTACTAAAGTTTCACGAGGTTCAATATCTCTTCATGGCAAAGCACTTAAAATACAGAGCTGTCTGATAAGACTGGAGAAAAACTCAGCTTTTGGTTGCTTTCAAGATGTGCTACTTCTTGCTTTGATTTCAGCATCTGTCCCTATTCAGCACGTCACATAAGGACATCCTTGTAGCTTCATATGCATTTAGGTGCAGGTCTGAGCAGAATGAACTGAAGGGTGTAATGCAAAGCCTGGTTGAATCCATGCCTAATTGATTCCAGATGTAAACAAGAAATGAGTTTGGTGCATTACCTAACAAGGTAGCTTTATGCATTGCCTTGCTCTAGACAGATTTTGTTCTCTCCATCTCAGACCCTGAATTTCATGCATGGCTTTTATGCTGTTTTAAGTAACTTAAAAGAAATTACTCGGACTTTTAGCTGGGCTGTGATCCTAAAAAGAACATGATTAAATACTTGATCTAGCAGAACTATGAGATTGCCCCTTTCATGTTGCGAATTAATAACATCCTTGAGGAAGTGTAATTGTCTCTGGACAATGTGTGTGGACATCTGCATGTGGTGTGTGGATGGAGAGTCTCACGGTTGTGAGATTTTTTCAGGAGCCCAGCACTTCTGTGTCCTGTCCTTCACTTTACTAAAGAAAGACTTTCTCAATGACTTTGGGCAAACTGCCTCCCTGTACCTCAATTTATCTATAAAGTCTAAGGCATATGAAGATAACGAAGACGTAATTGTCATTGAAGTTTTCTTGCAATATGAGAATCATGAGTTCAAATAAAAGGCAGCAGATTTAAAATTAAGCAAAAGGAAGTATGCAGTTAAGCTGTAGAAAACGTTGCACAAAATGTTATGAAGGTCAAACTTCACAAGGTTCCAGAGGTGACTGGACAAATTTGTATTTCATTAAGGTCTGTTAAGCTCAAATTTGTTGGTTTGGTTTAACACTTAGTGTATTCTCTCACAACAGATTAACAAGCTTGGGTAGCAAAAGCGGGAAAGTGATCACTTGATGTTTCCTTCCTCCATAATTTCTTTCACTTCTTCTGACCACTGTCAAATTCACTCTGATCTGACCTATAGTGCCTGTCCTTGTGTCTCTATGTTATTTTTTTAAGAATAACATTTCAGAGACAGGAATCTAGTTTTCTTCCTCTTGTTTTCTTTCTATGCCCCCTGTTCTGCCTCCAGTCTGCTAGAACTTATACCTGCCTGACTTAGCATACTGTGAGCAACACTACTAAATTAAATGGGCTCCTTATTGTGGGTGGTTATCGCACACACATGCTGTATTCGGCCTGAGACACTAGCGGGGAAGCTAGGCTGGAGTTCTTTGAAAAACAGACTGTCTTCTGCTATTTTTATTCTCACAGGCCCTCAGAATAGTGGAGCCTTGAGTTTGGCTGGGACCTCTTGATGCTACTTTGGTATCAATAATTAATGTTGATGATAACCAATAGTAATGGGATAATTAACTCTGTTAGAGAAAATGTATTGCCACTGGCTAATAGCAACATTTCAGTTTTGAAAAGAAAGCTTGATATCTGTATTAGCTTTTCTAATCTAAAGATTTGTTCTCCTTCACCACAAAAGTGAACTACATCTGAGCATAGAATTGAAAGAGACCTGCTAGGCACAATCCCCTGCTATTTTAAGTAAGTGTTTCATTATGTCTTTTATAAACTGATTAAGGTAGGCTGCTTCCACCCACTATTCCTCCTTGAGGGATGTTCTAGAGTCTCATTTTTCTCCTGGTTCGAGTCTTCCAGAGCACATTAATATCATTGTGTTTGGTGCTAACATTGTGCCTTCACTTGAATAGTTCTTTTCAAGTATTTATGTCCCTGATATATTTACGAAGAGTATTCATTTCCCTGCTCAGACCTTATTCCATTAGGCTAAACATGTCAAGCATGTCTAGTAATCACTAAAGAGATGGTCTTTCTGTTCCCTGGTAACCCATGTCTAACCTGACCCTATTTGAATTTATCTTTATCGAACATTTTACATAGTCTTCTAGATGAGACTTCTTCACTAACTCATAACTCACCTACCCCTGGGGATATATCACTGCTGTGGAGAGGAAATTTTATTCTCTAGTACTTTTAGGGGCTGCATAAAAGACTACTGGCTGTTAGAAATACTTCACCTGACTTAGACGTCTAACACATTTGTATTTTCCAGGGTCGTCAGATCATTGGTATGTGGACATCCTGTGCTGATCAGATTTACCAAGGTCTTACTCTGCCATTTATAACTGATGAGCACCCATTATATAGCCAAAGTTCAAGTGAATAGTCCCTAAGGGAATGACCTTGCTCTTGATATTATTAGATTTCTTCTTATTACTCTTATTCCAGTTTGCAAGGTCACACAGTGCTACTTCATGAGTAGCATAATTCTATATTGACAGTGAATCCCAACTTTACCATCATCAAGTTTCTTAAGCATATCTCTATCAAATTCATTAATGAAAATATTATTTAATACTTTCTATAACAGGTTTTTGTGGCTCTTCTTTATTATAAACAAGTAAAACAATTCAATAATACTTTCCCAAGACTAATCCTTGGGAACTGAACTAGCAACTCACTTCAACCCAACATGTGATTATTTCCTTTTCTAGCTGTTTTCTCATGTTACTTGCAGTGTTTTGTACTAACTTCTAGTTCAATTTATTGTTTTCCATGTATCATCACAGGAAATGCTTTACTCAGCTTCAGTTAGATGGGATTTATATCACTTCTTTGTCTTGATAGTCCATTATTTTATCAAAGAAATGTAAGAGAGTAGTCTTGAATAGTGTACCTTTGATAAAAATCTGCTGTGTTGTGTCCTATTCTCCTTCTACTACTGTGTTCTTAATTATTTTGTCTTAGAAAGCTGTCTGAAAGACTTGCTTGTTATTGAACCTAACTAACAATCCTCTGAGTACCTCTTTCACTCACTCCCATCCTCCACCATCACCTTAGGTGTGTATACAGCATTTATGGGGCTAATATTGGTTACATGAGAGAACTGCTCTTAAACATAACTTTGGATGACCAGTGACTAGTCTATTGTACAAGAAAAAAAAAAGAAGAAATTACTGAAGAGCGTGCTAAATGTCTGCTCTTCATACTATATTGCATGATGAAATTGGCTTAACAACACACACACATACTGGGAAGTGTTTATCAGTATATCCTTACACATATTATCAGGTTAGGACATCAGTGCTTAAGCCTTACTAGAATCTGTAGTGAGTAGACTGTGATACTTATGAAAACATCATAAAGTTCCTTAGGATCTGCTTAACTGAAGTGAGCTTTTTAATGTTTTGAAGAGATCAGCAGAACCTGACAATTCCTAGGGCTTTAAAGGAATCTTTTAAAAAAGTATGGGCTTTTTCCTGAGGAACCAAAATTGAAGCACTCTAAGGACACTGGAGTTGGGGTGGATCCAGTGTACAGAAATTTTATTCCTAAAATTGCAAGCCTAGCTAGGATAAAACTGTAAGACACCGTGGAAAATGTTAACTTAAAAAAGTCAAGCTGCTGATTGCTTCCTTGCTTATGGATGCCGTGAACCAAGAATCCAGCAACGTGGTGCAAGTGTATGAAAATGTGAGCCATACAGCTTGCCAGGAACACAAACATGCTGGTAGATAAATCCTATTGAAGAAAAGTCTACAAAGAGCTCCATCAAAACAAGCCAAGCTGTCAGATCTCTTCCTTATTTTCAGGACTTTTCTAGTATAAAAGATGAGCAAAGGGCTGAACCCATGAAAGGCTGCTGTACTTGACATTTTTTCAGAGCTTCTCAAGAATTCAGGATGAAAAGGAAAGCTATAACTGACAGTTTTGTAACAATTTACCCCACTGGTAAAAAACCTCTTGAGAAGAAGACCATGAATGTTAAGGTATTCTTTGTTTTGAAATACAACCAATCAAACAGATGAGCTTTTATTCAGCCTCTAAGCAGGATATTCCCACTTAGTCCTTGGCACAAGTCACTATCATGGCTCTTCCTTTCAGTCATTTAAGCTGGGTTTAGCTGACCTATTTGTATCAAGTGGAATTTAACTTTGGTTAATGCCATCAAATCCTTGCACTGCCCACATCTATGAAAACTGGCTACCTAAAGAAATTAAACACAGAATTCCTTTTACTTCTCTCCACATATGTTCCTGCTTGTCAGAAAGCTATCATCAAACATAAATCATTACTCTATTCATTACTATTACTGAATAGTATGTCCAGCTCTATGTCTATACTGACTACCAGTTCATCCTCACAGGAACATTCAAAGGTGGAGTTCTTCTTATGAATACATTTCAGTCTTTATTGCTGTGGTATTCTATCTTCTACCACTCATAAATTCATTTAGGTGAATGACATTAAACTTGCAGTTCAGATTCATCCTCTTCAAAAGTCCAGGCAAAGGACAGGGGACTGAAACAAATAGCATAAAGCTGCTATAAATGTATGTCACTTGTGTAATCAAGAATTGGTGTTACAGTGAAACTGCGCACAGTGAGAGTCTTTATCATTAGATTAGTGAGTAACAATTATCTAAGGTACCACGTGAAGAGCTGTTAGCTATAAATGGCATCTGGAGAACACCAAATAAGTGACAGAAGTCTATATAAATGTAATTTGGGAGTGAGCCAGCATTACCAAGGAGAGTGGTGAGTATACCCTCAGGCTGTCAACACAAACATTGATTCCCTGACAGCAGAGTATTACTTGTCTGGTGTAACAGCCTTAATACAAAGCTTATAGTGCTTTGAAGGAGATAAATAGGGCACTAAACTCTTCTTTAGCTGCCGACTTCAAGTACTGTTACATACTCTATGAGCAACTACAAGATACGAAGTAGTTGTAGTACAGAAACACTTGAAAATTACTGACAGCAAAGGTTTGCCAAAGACATAAAGTTGCATCACTTCATGACCTAATACCTAAGAAATCCTACCAGTATGTGTCCGAATCTTTTAGCAGAACACAAAAATGACATTAAATGAGGCAACCTGTCATATTGCTGTCAAAAAACCTACTGTTGACTTCACAGAAGAAGGTTTGGATTCCCCTTAGCTGGAAGCTGGTCACCTTGCCTCAGCATCTGAGCAACTTACAGCAGATGCAGATTTCTTTTATATAAATGCAGAATTTGGTTATTTATTTTCTGTAAATCACAGACATGTCTTGGATGTGGCAAACAGACTATCAATCATCCTCTTAAAGACTGTACAGTATATTCTTACACTGAAGATATAAAAAGGACTCTCCAGGCTTCCCTGGGCTCTGCTGAATGGTTTGAACATTTTGGTACAAATTTATAATATTTTTTTTTAATTGAAAATGCTACACAAGAGAAAGGTATAGAGCTAGAGTGAGAGCGAGAGCAAGAGAGAGAAAGAGTAAGACTGTTCATTAGTCTCTGGTACTAACCCTAATTTACATCATAAAAGTTCATAGGTGTAGGAAGAGATCTCAAGAGGTCTCCTAATTCATCCCTGCTCAGTCAGGATTCAATACCCCTTCCCCAAGGCTGATAAGTGACTCTGTGTGTGTTCATTAAAACTTCAGGTGCTGAGGAGCCAGTAGAAAGCTTTTCCTATTATCTAACCTGAAACATCATGTGAAAATTCAGAGGTTTATTTCTTGTCAAATCTGCAATAGACAGAGAGAAAAAATTATCACTGCCTTCCTCACAACAGCTTTTTATACAGTTATAACAAGTCTGTTACCATGTTTCACCTACACTTTCCATTTGCTGGTAAAATCAAGGCTGATTCCTTCAACGTTTCCTTATAAGTCACGTTTCCTAAGCTTTTTGGCATTATTTCTCTCCCAGTAGATTTGTTTACTAAATCTCCTGACTGCCTCCAGATTGTCTGCCTTTTTCCTACTGTGAGGCCCACAAGAGGACACAGTCTAACAGTGCTTGGTGGGATAACCACATTTCTTCAAGGTACTTTCTAAATACTGCTGGGATTGAGAGACTTTTTTGCAATCACAGGTCATTATCAGGTGATTGACTTTGTGATTCACTATGACCCTGCTGACAGATTTACTAAAAATTTTTGCTGCAGAAGCCAGTTGTCCCCAAATTGTGAACGGGAAGACCATCTTCGTCCCACAGTGCTTTTTGCTTCCCCTTCCATTGGGTAATTCCTGTTTGCTTACAATCATCTCTATTTCCTTCCATTATTCTTACTGAAAACCGAAGTAAAACACGTATTTTGGGGTGGACAATTCCCAGGCTATCTTAACCTTTTTTTGTAACATGCCATGCCTTGTTTTATAATCATTTCTTCCATACAGAGAAAAAAAAAAGGTATTTTTTGTTTAATAATCTCTGAATGAATAATTTAAAGACTTGGCCTAAATTAGATAAAGAGAAACATGACACACATTGTTTGCTAGATTACTTATTTTACAGATATTGATTTAAGAGAAACCAACTGTGTCTGTAGAAAGGTTTGCACAATATATAGGTGTTTCAAAGGAGCAGTGTTTGTGGCATTTTCTAGAGTACTGTAAGGTAATCCATTAACTAAGAATCCATTAACTACCATTAACTGTAATCTTTGTGTAGTACTTTGTAATATGTGATTTACTGATCATTTTATTGTATACAGTTCAAATGTAGTAGAGAACTTTTACCACACTCACAAATCCATGTTCAATAAGAAATTGTGGGGGTTTTATTAGTCATTTTGCAGCTCATACTACTGCTGTATGAATGTAAACTTTTCTACTTCAGAACTTAAAGTAGTTACATATAAATATTAAACTTCCTAATAATTTCAGATATAAATTACTTAAGTGCAATGGGTTGAAAAGATTCTTGCTATAATATCACTTGCAGCTTCTGTGACTAGCGTCAGCCTTTTAGCGAAATGGAATAATTAAATGTCTTAAAATAGTAATTTTCTGAAATTACACTGATTGCAGACAAATCTTCTATTGTGAAAGAGCCTTGTACTTGAAATTGTCCAAAATGGTGGAAGTATAACTCAGTCCATCCTGTAGTTGTTTATAACTTTTTGACACAGGTGGTGGAGGAACCAACAAGGAGAGGTGCTCTGCTGGACCTTGTCCTCACAAAGAAAGAAGGATGGGTTGGGGATGTGAAGGCTGGGGGCAGCCTTGGCTGCAGTGGCCATGAGATGGTGGAGTTCAGGATCCTGCGTGGAGGAAGCAGGGCAATAAGTAGGATTGCTACCCTGCACTTCAGGAGAGCCAACTTTGGTCTCTTCAGGGACCTACTTGGAGGGATCCCATGGGTTAGATGTAGGGGGGTCCAAGAGAGTTGGTTAATATTCCAGCACCACTTCCTCCAAGCTCAAGATTGGTGCATCCCTCTGAGCAGGAAATCAAGCAAAAGGGGCAGGAGACCTGCATGGATAAGCAAGGAGCTTCTGGCAAAGCTCAAATGGAATAAGGAAGTTTATGGAATTTGGAAAAAGGGACAAATCACTTTGGAGTAATACAGGAATGTAGTCAGAGCTTGCAGGGATGTGACAGGTAAGGCTAAGATCCACTTAGAATAAAATCTGGCAAGGGATGTCAAAGACGACAAGAAGGGCTTCTTCAAATACATCAGCAGCAAAAGGAATACTATGGAAAATACGGAGTCACTGTTGAACAAAGTAGGTGCCCTGGTGATGGAGGATACAGAGAAGGCAGAGTTACTGAATGCCACCTTTCTTTCATTCTTTACTGCTAAGGCAGACCCTCAGGAATCCCAGACCCTGAAGGTAAGAGAGGAAGTCGGGAGAAAGGGAGAATTTCCCTTGGTCGAGAAGGATCAGGTTAGAGATCATTTAAGCAAACTGGACACCAACAAATCCATGGGCCCTGATGGGATACACCCACAAGTGCTGAGGGAGCTGGCAGAAGTTATTGCTGAGCTACTCTCCATCACCTTTGAAAGGCCATGGAGAACAGGAGAGGTGCCGGAGGACTGGAAGAAGGCCAGTATCACTCCGGTCTTCAAAAAGAGTAAGAAGGAGGGAACTACAGGCCAGTCAGTCTCACCTCCATCCCTGGAAAAGTGATGGAACAGTTCATTCTGGATGTCACCTCCAAGCATGTGGTAGAAAAGAAGGTTATCAGGAGTAGTCAACACGTATTGACCAATCTGATAGCCTTCTACTATGGCATGACTGTCTGGGTAGATGAGGGGAGAGCAGTAGATGTTGTCTACTTTGACTTCAGCAAGGCTTTTGACACTGTCTCCCGTAATATCCTCATAGAAAAGCTAAGGAAATGTAGGTTGGATGAGTGGACAGAGGGGTGGACTGAGAATTGGCTGGATGGCAGAGCTCAGA
>NW_009618322.1:0-10767 GCF_000690535.1 Cariama cristata | reverse complement strand
ATAATGATTCTATGATTCTATGAAATGTAGTACTTTCACAGTTCAGTCACAGCACCAGTGTGATTCCCACTTCCGGTTTCTGTAACATGCTGACTGTAATGACGCCAGGCATCCCCAGTCACTGGGAAGGAACTAAACCCAGTTGTGCTTTGAAGACACCTCAAGTCCATTGCTCTCATTGAAATTCTTTTGCTAGTTGCCTGGTTTTTATACGTTGTTCTGAGCCATGGTTTCACTCCCTCCTTGCTAGTCTGGCTAACTCAGGGAGACATTCACACTCTTTTAATGAACTCATGGATGAATATTTACATCACCAGTTGATCCACTCAACTGCTGATAGCTGTTTACAGAGGCAACTCTCTGGTCTCCTTTGTGTTGAGATAGAGTCAGCTTCTTTGCTATAGCTGTGGTTAGTCACAGCCTAAATTATTCCCTGAGCTTCATGAACACATCACCCTTGCCCATCTCCTCTGAGCCTTATTCCATTATAAGGGTTTATTTGTCTATCACAGTTGCACACTGAAAGACCACATTAAAGTTGCTCAACTTTCTTTCATTAAAGAGTTGTTGTTATTTTTCTACCTTGTAACCTAAATACTTTTTTTGGTTAGAGCTCTTTTTGGAATAAAAATTAACGTGAGTTCACTTCACTGTTGCTTTTCTTCTTCTTGACTTCTTATTTCTATGAATCATATTTCTTGATTCACATCAGCAAATATTCATTTCCATGAGACCATAAATATTATGGGTTATTTATTCTCTGTTAGGAATCCTTTATCATTATGATCAAGCTCATATGAATTATGCTCATTTTGAAGTGAAACCTCAAGTACAGGCAATATACTTTTAATGCTCTCATTCCCTTCCCCCTACTTTCACCTCTGCAAATAGTCCTCTAGATATAATATACCCTAAATATAATGTGCTCTATAGCTAGGAGTTTCTTTATCAGAGCTCTGTGAAACAGGATTCAACTTGGCATCATTTTTCAGTTGGCTGTTTTCATCCTGTATCTAAGCATCTTTATCCTACTTCTTTCACACATCATAGTGTATGAAGAATTAAAAATGTGAATGGTGGGAAATTACTTTTTTGTAATCAACCTCTTGAAGAATCTCAAAAGTATTGTTTATTTTAAAAATTTTGTTAGTCTGATCTAAAACTAAAAATTTTCCTAAAAAGTTACCCTGGAAATATAAAAACCCCATAACTATGAAACCAACTCTATTTGTTTAGCACTTGTGAATTTCTTGAGCTCAGAACTTCCAGATAATTACATACCAGTGTTATAGTTCAACTCTTTTACATTGCTATCAGATGTCATACCTACTATTACAGCAAGCCAAAGGCTTTTAATTTTGACTACAAACGTTCTAAAACATGATTATTTGTTCAGGGCAGTTCATGGAGTACTGTGTTTCTTCATTTTTTCATCATTTATTCAACAGTTTTTACAGTATAACACCAAAGGTTGCATTCAGTTGCCTAAACCATGTTAGACTTTTCTATGCTATCCTGCCCGATCTCTTGGCATTGCTTTGTAAGTGTTCAGGACTATCATGGGTCTTGTGTTATATCTGTTGGTTTCATGTGGATTTTTTAGGTGCCATTGGGCAAATACACAAGACAAGTACCTCTAAGTACGTAAACAATACCTCCAAATGCGCACAAAACTAAATGCAAAATCGTATCAACACATCCAAAAGTTAAATGATACAGTGTGATTGAACCTAAATAAAGCCCGTAGGCTTTAACCATTTACGTAGTTGCTATCACTGTGATCGTTTTTAAACAGTATGATAGATAAAGGAATAATTTTCCACAAATAACATAAACTATTTAAAATCCCCCACAGTGCTTTGTAAATGCATAGCTTTTAAAGTTAGTCTCGAGAACTACATCTTTCAAGAATTTTGATCCCATTCCTTCCTCTTTCCTTTATTTTCTGATTCAGTAAAATATCAAATTACATTGACACCTGCCAGTTACCAGGATTGTCTTGTTCAGTGTCTAATAAAACTGTTTTAAAAACAACTGAATTTGAGGTTTTATCTTGTTTCAGGGGTCCTGCAACACCACTTGCCAAAAAAGTTCCCATCTTTCCTCTTACTGATACGGAGACAAAGGATTCTGCACCTAGGATGGAGTAATCCTGGTTATACGTATAAACTGAAGGACAATAGGGTGGAGAACAGCCCTGTGGAAAGAGATCTGGGAGTCTAGGTTCATGGCAAATTGAGTATGAGTCCAGAGTGTGCCCTGGCAGTCAGAAGGGCCAATGTTGTCTTGAGTGCACCAAGAACAGCAGAGCTAGCAAGTCAAGGGAAGTGATTGTCCCACTCTGCACTGCATTGATGCAGCCCCATCTTGAGTACTCTGTGCAGTTTTCGACCTAAACACAAGAAGGACATGAAACTATTAAAGTGTGTTCAGAATAAGGTGACCAAGATGGTGAATGATCTCAAGGGCAAGACTTATGAGAAGCAGCTGAGGTCATGTGGTTTATTCAGCTTGGAGAAGGTTGAGTGGGGACATCATTGCCATCTACAATTTCCTCAAGAGGGGCAGTGGAGGGGGAGGTGCCGATCTTCTCTCTCTGGTGACCAGCGATATGACACATGAAAATGGTATGAAGCTCCATCAGAGGAAGTTCAGATTGGACATTGGGCAAAGGTTCTTCATGGAGAGGGTGGTCAGTCACTGGAACAGGCTGCCCAGGGAACTGGTCAAGACACCAAGCCTGACAGAGTTCAAGGAGCATATGGACGACACTCTTAGTTATATGGTTAGTTTTAGGTAGTCCTGCAAGGAGTAGGGAGTTTTACTCAATGAACCTTATGGGTCCCTTCCAACCTGAGATATTCTATGATCCACAAAAAAACCTATCTCAAAATGCCTTTGACTTTCAAGGGAACTGTTTCAGACAATATCCCTATGCTACCTATGCACAGTGTATGTGTTACTTTTAGTACTACCAAGACATGAACTGCAGAGCTTCAGGATAATCCCATGGTCTACACAGTAATCAATTCTAGTATGTTGGCTTAGTTTCATATGCAAAATTAAGACAAAAGTTTAGATAAGATTTTCATTCTCTTTTTAAAGGACAGTAACAAAAGTCATGTAATGGTCTATCACACTGCTTAAAGGTTCTACTGACAAACCTGAATTAATGTTTTTCAGTTTGATTTAACAACTCTAATGAGCTAGCAAAATCAGCTCTAGAATAGCTGTAGAGGGTCAAATAACAATGATGGCATCAGTTAGATATAGTTTTGGTTTTTGTTTCTTTCTTTAATAGCTTAACGAAGGCGTGGTTAAGAGCACAAACACAGTCATACTATGTTATGTTAGGCTATACTATACTATGCCTAGTTACTAATTCTGTTACTAGCTGACCATTAGCGAATGAATACCTAGGAAGGAGTCTAATAAACTCCTCTACAACAGCTCTCGGCTTTCAGCAAGTGGAAGCTCAGGAATTCAAAGCTGGAGTTGGCATCTTACTACTAAACTGTCCCTGTTGGACATTCTATCATGGATTTGCCCTACCACTTCTGAAAGCTTGATTACGGTTTTGGCATCCACAGAATCCTCTGCCAGTAAACCCTATAAGGTAATTATGCACAAAGTGTGTGGTTATCTCCTTTTGTTTTGAACTTGCCTCCTGCTGGGTTTGTCTGATACTTCTGAGGTCCTGCACTAAATAGAAATCATCCCTTGTTCATGTTTTCTGTGCCACCATGATGTTACAGACCTTAGTGTTCCCCTTTCCTGTTTAGAGATGCTTGGTCTATGTAACTATTTCTCATACAGACGATGTCCTAAACTTTTTAATGGTTCCTTGTCAAGTTTTCTGTATTTTTTCTGACTGTAATATACCCCTCAGTAATCAGAATGGCGTGTAATATTCAAGAAGTTTGCCTAGTTGTGCATTTTGTTTCACCTGGTATTCATTTCCCTGGAATCCATTTGCTTGTAAGACTCCACTGACAACCACTGGTATTATGTGACTGCAGTTTCCCAGTGGTTAGCTTCCTACCAGTAATTTTCATGTTTTCATAAATTACGTTTCTTCACTGTTGCTATGAAGTATTGCTCCTCGATTTTTTCTGTGGATCTTTCAGGTTGAAGACTACTGCTTCACCACATTGTCTTAAAAGGAACTGGTACAAGGAAAAGAGGCAGAAGCTGTGAAGCTGAAGATCAATTAATCATGAACAAGGAATTTACTGAAATGTCATACAGGTTACTTAAAGGCCAGGGACCTGCAGAAGGCTAAAGATCTGGAAATGTTGCTTTGTTCTGCAGAAGGAGAAATAAAGAGCAGGGAAAATAATCAAGGTCATGCAAGAACTGGTAGTTGTTATCACCCATGTTCCAGTCAGATGTCCAGAAGAGATAACTACTCTTCTTAGATCTCTTTTATTAACAACCATAAGCTAAAAAAAAAACCCACACTGCACCTTTTTTTCCAGAGGTCAAAGACAATCCTCCCAAAGAAATATCCATGATTTCAACATCTAATATGAAGTCATTTCTAGAAGTCAGACCATGAATTCATATCCCTCATTGTTTCTATTCTCCTAACTATGATCACAGAAAAAAAGAGTAAAATATTTTTTAAAATAGAAATTACTTAATTTCCTGGGAGTTGTGTGTGTTGTTTGTTTTCTTTAGTGGACTTTTTATGTATTCAAGTTTAAACAACACTGAATACTTTTATTCATATTCAGCATCTTGTTTTCTGACCATTAAAACAAAACCTACTTCTTCATCTTGCATTAAGTTTTCCCACTCATAAAATACTTTTCTCCTGTAGAACATGAAATTGAAATTACTATAGCCAGTTGTCTATGCAGTTGCACTGTCAAATTGCACTGATAGTTCTTATGAGGCAACCGAGGGAAGAAAAGAAAAATCAGCTGAGATTTTGTAGAGCAGATGACTATGTTGAATGTCTATGTCTGTATAAAATTACATACACATGAAGGAGATAAATCTTCTGTGTTGGATTTTGCCATTCACCTATATTTGATAAAGCTTTGTTGTTCTTTTTTTTATCGTATCCCTGCATTTGTATACAGTACAAAATTAGGTAGACCGGATATAAATTAATTACATCTGGGGCTGGAATTGTCCAGCTTGGATTTTATAGAATTAACTTCAGAAATTCTAATTGTGCTTTCTCAGACTTTTGGACACTGCAACACATACTAGATTATAATATCACAAATTTGATGGGTGCATATCAACAGAAATACATTTACATATATACCTACATATTAATTTAATATTAATATACCTGAACTGAAAAGAAAACACAGCCAGTTGCAAATCATTCACCATAGCTCATACAGAATCATGTACATGAGTAGATCAACTGACAGTAGTTTGATCTACTCAGGCAACAAGGAGCCTAATCACTGAAATAAGTGAGAATCCTTTCAATGGATTCAATGGATTTTGATTCAGGTTTAAATTTATCATAAAACCTAGTGATTCAAAACCTAATCTAAATAAGAGTTAAATTTTTAAGACATTATACAAAATAGTGGAAGTGGGAGTCATGACTTGTAAAAGGTCAATATTAGAATAATCAGGTAGAAACTGTCAGGCGTAAGAAAAATAGTATCAGAAATTTCTCCTTAAATACAGAATGAAACAGAGAACATATATTGCATTTGTCAAACAAATACAATACATATAGGTACAAACTACATACCAACATTATATTAACTGCAGTTTCCTGAGGAGAGAAGAAATTCAGCATTTATTTAATTATTTAATTGCCAAATTATGTTTAATAAAATTTTGTTTCTTATCTGACAAACTAGTTAAAAATTTTGGACAACGTCTGTACACCTTTTCAGGTGTAAAACTGCCTGAGTAGTATATGCTGTACAATGTAGTGGGCTAGTATCCCTCAATATTTCCTTCCTAATACTCCAACATATTCTATAAGTTAATATCTCTGAAAATATTATAGCTTTCCCAAGAAAACGAGAATGTAATATCCTACATCATCCAAGGTGACTGATCTGATAAATATATTATTGAATAGATTCCTACTCTTCTATTTCTCTGAATCTAGCTCTTGGTTTCCTTTGTTTTTTATACCAACACCTAAAAAAGGAACATTGCATCTTATATCAAATGGGCTTTTTTGTTAAGCACAGACTGTTTTTCACTGGAATTTGTTTTTCAAACAAAACCCTCAAACTGGTTTGGCTAAAGCAGGACCATTTCTCCTTTCAGTAGATTTTTCTTCAGTTTATTCTTTCTCAAGTAACGGCACTTTCTGAAGCTGACTACGGGTTTCAGGCAGTGCCTGCTTTCAGAGTTGATGGTGGTTCACGTCTGTAGTTGCTGCTGGGACAGAAGTGGGATTGTTATGCAGAAAGGCCCACGGGTGGGTGCTTGTTCCCTGCGGGCTCTCTTGGGCTCTGCTGGGCTCCTTGTGGGGGGAAGGCGGAGGAGGGGTCGCACCCCCAGAAGCTGCAGAGGGCACAGGTGACCCAGGCCTGACCAATGCAGTATTCCATCCCACCCATGTGGATACTCGGTATAAAACTTAGGGATCACGGGGGTCAGTCCTGTTGCCTTTATTGGCAGCATCCTGGTGGGACTCTGCTCGCTCTCTTGCCTTCAACCCCGATCGGTGCATCCCTCAATCCGGTTTCCTGTCTCCTGCGGAGTCCAGTCTGGGACATCTGAGTGCCTGCCCTGCCATGTGAGCACTGCGAACTGTCTCGGCAAGTGGTCCTGCAGTCATTATTGGGAAGATCAATATCGGTTTTGTATAGTTCTATTTCTAGTATTAGTAGTAGTAGTTTTAATACTATTTATACTCTTCTTCACTCTAACTGCTTTATTAAAGTTTGTTTTAGCTTTCCAACCCATCAGTCTCTCTCCCTTTTCTCTTTTCCTTACACTTCTGGGCAAGGACGGGGTTAACAGAGAGCATCTGCCACCCAATTTAAGCGCTGGCCCAGCCTTAAACAGTGACAACCCTCTATCCTTATCACAACCAAAAGTTTCTGTATGATTCCCCCAAATATTAAATTTATTCCAAGTGAAATAGATACATGTAGGTCTCTCAATTTTCCTGTGGAACTGCAGAATTATTTGCACACATCAGACTTGCTTGGGAACCTTAACTTACACACACAGAGTTGTCTACTATATAGAGTACAGAATACCCAAATAACGTTCACTTAGGTTTTACACTTAATGTTTTTCTTTCTGGTTTCAACATGAGTGTCAGACTCCTGTCTTCCACACCCAAATAAAACTATAGCCTTGTAGTTATGGTATTCACCTCAGGGAAAGGGTAGGATTATATCTTTCCATCCAACTTTCATGTAAAGCACTTTATGCAGTTTTCAGAATGCAGCAAGCTTTGTGGAATTTAAGTCATAAATGTGATAAAAGGATGAAACTCAGGATTCTCCTATAGTTATGGCTGTGCCTGTGTGCACTACAACAGGCAGTTCCCTGGGTTGGAGGGATCTGTGTGCTGAGGTGTTTGGGCTGGAGGAAGGAGAACTATGCATATAGAGAGGTATGTGTGCAAGCTGCTTGGTACTTAGCAGATCAAGCCACCTGAAGGGTAAGTATGTAAGAAATTCTCCCAAGTTCTGTCACCTGCATTCTTACAGATGTCTGTCTGTCTTCTGTAGTGATTTACATCCATAGAGGTTGAGTACCGACCGACTATAAAAGCTACCAAATGGGAGTGATAGAAATGAGTTTACTGATTACAGAGAGGAAAGAGGAGTCTAATGTGTGATGAACACAAGTGACCAAACTATTATCTAGAAGGAATATTAAATATAGTTTAAGATGTTACAAGACACTTTTTCATAGCATTTCTTTCTAAAAAATCATTAACAATATCATCTTCTATTTGAAAGGGCTTGTTTGTGTGCCACAGTAGAAACAGGAAATAAAGTCATCGTAGAACATTATCTGATTGTTCTGCAAGGAAACCCAGAAGTATGCCATAGAACAAAGCACACCTGCCCCAATCCTGAAAAATTTTGGATTGTCCATGAGAAACTAAGGCATTTTCACAGACACCCTGTGCTTGTATGTTAACCACAGGCAACCTGCTCCAAGTAGGGACTGAATAAGGCTCCCTAGGACCGAGAAGATTTAACACATTGAGCAACAGTAGAAAAAGCATCATGGAAGACATCAAAAAAAAGTTATGACAAAGTTTTGTACTTTGCATCATCCTGGGAGAGTGAAGCCCTTCAAAACCTTCCCTCATCTCTCCCCTAAACTACTAAGTATCTGCAGCTCCGCACCGTTCAAACTCAACAGTGCTACCCTGACATTTGGGCAAAAGAAAGAAAAGGGTTGTCTCTTCCTTGTGACAGATTTGAAACAAATATTTCAACTATTGCCAGCATCTAGAATTTCACATAAAACACTCATTGTTAAGACAACAACCTGGCAAGGAAGTAACATGCAGAAACAGTCATTTTTTTCATACAAGAGCTTGCAGGACATTAGAATGATGAGACAGTCTGCAACAGTTTTCACATCTGTAAAAGAACTTCCTAATGAAGGATGATCCTCCCAAGAAAATAAGTGACTACAGGAAATTGCAATATAATTCAAAAGACATATTTAGACAAGCAATTAAAAATTGACTTTTTAATTTGTTAAATTCTATTGTTTACATTTTCAGCAATTATGTAAAATCAGACAAAGCCACTGTAGATTTAAATCCTTTATTTACTGATAGCAGCAGTGGTGGCATGTATAATGAATGGCAAAGGGACTGCTGTAGCAAATCACCTGGTCTCTGCCAGGAAATATCCTTTTGCTTCACAAAGGAGTACCTGCCTTTCAAAATGTTCAGACCGAACTCAATGGATATTATGATTAAAAAGGAGTAAGGTCGTTGCAATTTGAATACTAACACTATAATAAACTAAAGACATTGCTAACTCTCTCAGAGAAGCCACTTTCATTTTAGTTTAAACTACACCAAGCAAAGAATTCTATAACCAACATATGTCCCCCTTTAATGTGTACACTTATTTTTCTTGTTTTCTAAAATCAGCGCAGGACCAGAAACGAAAACTGACAGGAACCATTTGCCAAAATTACTATTAACTTTTCAGCTAATAAAATTAATCTATTTTTCTGGTATTAAGTTGCATTTGGTAGATTTGGATTTTTCATATTAAAGCATTTGGGATAAATTTCTATTGTTGGACACACCTGATAAATTCTACAGAGCTATTTTTTTCCTGTTAATCAATTTAGGGCATGTTTCCTCTGCAATCTTATTAAATTATTCATATATCATGTTCCCACCTTATGGAAATACTTTTTTTCCCCCAAAGATAGGCATTCTTTACTCTTTCCTTCCAAAGGCTTGTTTTTCTTCATCCCTGTTTACCTTTTGATTATAAAAACCTCTGAAACTTCTTACTCCATAAGAAAGATCATTGTTCTATTTTGGACAAAGATTTCAGACCTTTGATGATAGATTTTAGATTTTAGGGATTTGTTACAGTGTCTGGGTATCCACTCTGACAATATGATAATGGCCTTTTCCACACTAATATGCCTTATATCATGGTACAAAATGGCTTCCCTGTTTCTATTTCTGAACCAGTGGATGAAAGATGTACTTTGTGTGAAAACGTTAGTGTTCAGCACACTTTAAAAAACTGTACCCTGCCTCAGTTTCAGTATTAAAAAATATTCCTGCCTAACATACTTTGCTACAGATAATCCTCACAACACCTTCAGTAAAAAAGTTGAGTTCATTATCACAGAAGAACAGAAATTTTCTTGAGTCAGGCTAGGGAATCAGTGAATAGTGGGATATTTGACTAAGATTTTTCTCTAGGGCTTTTTGAGACCTTTGGTACTCTTGACAAGAAAAGTTCCTTTGAAATGAAAATTAGAGCTGCTGGGTGCAATACAAAGTGCAGGTGATAAGCGTTTAAAGCCCTCAGTGTTCCAGCAACTAAGGCTGGCCAGAAAACAAGAATCCTATTTTGACTTATTTTTTAAGTTTAAACATGGGTTTCTGTTCTTATGCTGGAAAAAATAATCAGTAACTTTCTGAAAATTTTGTGACAGCTACAGTGTGTCTAATTATTTACCATTCTAGTGTTCTAGTGTAGGGCATTAGCCTAGAACTTTGGTTGCTGTTAGTAGTATAAATCAGGCTGGGCTATGAACTTGAAACCCTGGAAAACATTCTGACCTAGAGACCATCGGTCAGCACATTGCACTTTGACTTTGCAGAAACTTTCCTAGCAACACATTACAGTGGAAACAACAACAACAATAAACTTAAAAACTCCCAATACCAATTTTTTTTTTTCATAATAAATCCAATCACAGGGGTAAGCATCAACATCCAGAAACTGTTATATCGCTTTTTTAATTTAGGGGCTTTCAGTCTGTTTATTTCAAAAGTAAAAAGTCACTGATCTTAAATGTAAAGGTAGGGTTTGGTTTTGTGTATGTCTCCTGTTATAAACTTTTTGAAACTCATGTAAACAAAACATATACTTGAATGACTTTTAGCAAGCTGTTGATAGCTACTAATATCTGCACATGATCTCAAATCAGTTTATAGACATGTTACTGGTCATATGTATGGGTCACTAAAGAAAACAGCAGAACAGACAAAAGAAAGCATGTTTGTTATAATCAGTTATTCCATGAAGTGTCTTACAGAATCATAGAAGGGTTGAGATTTGAAGGGACCTATTGGAGGTCATCTTGTTC
>NW_009618321.1:0-2046 GCF_000690535.1 Cariama cristata | reverse complement strand
TTGTTCAGAAACAGGTCCCACTGTTGCGATGACAAAGATCAGGAAAAAAGACAAAATTTACCCAAAGTCTTGGTGATTCTGATTGCTCTAAGAGGGAAACATTGCACCTTACTTCAACCATACAAAATTTAAATGTCTCTGGTAAAATATATTTATTTAGCTGCTTCTATTTTCAGTGGAATGTAAGTTTTTCCATTTAATTGACAGTCTGTACTAACTATTTAGATACCCATCTTAGTGTATCACCTGCTACTCCCTTAGGGTTACCAGTCACTGAAGTGATTAATGAAAGTACCTAAAAATACTTAGTGGTAAAGTAGCATTTAGAAGAGTAAAGTTAAGAGAGCTGGCAAACCTATCAATTTTCTGAAGATATTTTGTCACTCCTTGAGTAGATCTGAGAGCAGTCTGGGTTAGTAAAGATTAGGGCACAATCTGGGATAGAGTCTAGTGTGCTGAATTGTGATTGTATTATGAGTTGTCCAGATGGAGATGCTCCTGAGGTGACTTGCAGTGTTTGAAGGCTTAAACATTTGTAAAGCCAGACATGAGAAAACTGGGATGGAATCATAAGATGATTTGTTTGTTGAGCTAAATTGTTCATAAATTCAGATTTTAGGTAGCCCATTTTTGAATGCCTTTCTTTAGTTAGATGAAATTGTTGAAAATGAATGTAATTATCCAGATAATTAAAGAAGAATTAATTCACTTTCCCATCATAATAATTTTTTCCATTTGTCTTATTTTTTACAGACTGCTTTTCATGGAACTATTCAGGTGAATGAACTCAAAATATGTTAAACAAACGACAGAGTAAAGAGAATAAATATGTTTATTTTGTGAAACCGTGTTTTCACTTTGGAAATACTAGGTGGTCTATATTGAATAAAAACACAATTATTGATAAAAAGAGTGGAAATTACAGCCTCATACTTCATCTATCAACAAAATTTATGTCAATACTTTCTCTGAGGGGTCTAGCAAAGAAAGAGCTCCATCCCTCAGATTAAGGGATACTGAAGAATTAGTAGATGCCTCCTCAGTATTAAGCAGTACTGATGAAGCAGTGCATAAAATCTATAAAAAAACAACGATATTAGGAATGGAACCAACATGAATGTGCTAGAAAGTAGGCCTCACAGGCAAGACAATGAAGGGAAATGATAGTCCATCTTGAGATGCTGAAGTAAAGTCAAAGCAATGGAAGGAGCTAACTAAAAAACCTCTGAAACACTCAGATCCACTACTATCAAGATGGCCATTCATCTCACAGAATGTTGGCCTTATTAAGTTGCAAAAGGACAGGAGTTAGATGGGCTGACGGTTTCACACAGCTTTGATTCAGTCTTGGACAGACGTGTTTTACTCTCAGAAGGCTTATTGCTCAATAAACTTCTAACTTTCAGCTAAAAACTATGGGCTTATGGGACTTAAGATATTGAGATTTTAACAATAAGGATAGATGACATTTGTTGCTTAGAAGTGTTTTGTGGTTGTTCAACAGAAGTCTTCAGAGGAAGTTATGATGTTCAAAAGAGCCTAAGATAAATGGGCACCAAACTCCTTTACACTGTAGAAAATACCAGCTAGGTACATCACAGTATTTTCAGTCAAACTGAAATGTATTTACATGAATTTTCTTCAATAAGTGCTCAAATTTAAATGAGAGCTGTGATTCATCCCGTTTAATTTTTGCTTTCTAGAAGTCAGATATATCTTATTAGGTATTGGCTCTACTTTTAATCAATGAAGTAGTTCCAGATTGTTCTGGAGCATGATTAATCTACCAACGTAGATTTCTAAAAAGGTCAAATGAAACATGTTGTCAAAGTTCCTGTTTTTTCCAATAATTCTAGAGAAATACATGTAACTGTATCAGGTATAGGCAAGCAGATTTTAGATGGCTAGATAGGTGAAAATAATTTAAACTCTCACATTTAGGGATGTTATCGAATCCAGGTCAACTGTATATATTTATAACAGATCACAGGCTGATTATTTCTTTAGTTGTATTTGCTGCAAATCATACCTTACAGCAGAAATACT
>NW_009618320.1:23715-24050 GCF_000690535.1 Cariama cristata | reverse complement strand
AGGTTCGCAGGGGCCCACCTCTCAAGCCTTTCCAGGTCCCTTTGGATGGCATCCCTTCTCTCCCGCGTGTTGACCGCACCACACATCTTGTTGTCATTGGCAAACTTGCTAAGGGTACACTCGATCCCACTGTCCATGTCACTAACAAAGATGTTAAACACCACCAGTCCCAATACCAACCCCCAAGGAACACCATTTGTCACTGGTCTCCACTTGGACATTGAGCCATTGACTGCAACTCTTTGAGTGCGGCCATCCAGCCAATTCCTTATCCACCAAGTGGTCCCTCCATCGAATCCATGCTTCTCCAATTTAGAGACAAGAGTGTTGTGACC
>NW_009618320.1:0-23682 GCF_000690535.1 Cariama cristata | reverse complement strand
GGCTCTTCCCTTATCCACCAATGCTGTAACCTCATCGTAGAAGGCCACCAGATTTGTCAGGCACAATTTGCCCTTAGTGAAGCCATGTTTGCTGTCAACAATCACCTCATTTTCCATCTGCCTTAGTATAGTTTCCAGGAGGACCTGCTCCACGATCTTGCCAGGCACAGAGCTGAGACTGATTGGCCTGTAGTTCTCCGGGTCTTCATTTTTTCCCTTTTTAAAAATGGGGGTTATGTTTCCCCTTTCCCAGTCAGCAGGAGTTCACCTGACGGCCACGACTTCTCAAATATGATGGAAAGTGGATTACCCACTTCATCCAGCAATTCCTTCAGAACCCACAGATGTATCTCATCAGGTCCCATGGACCCAACCTGCATCTTCAGGTTCCTTAGATAGTCAGTAAGTTGCACAGGAACACATCCAGGCAGGTTTTGAATATCTCCAGAGAAGGAGACTCCACAACCTCTCTGGGCAGCCTGTTCCAGTGCTCTGCCACCCTCAAAGCATAGAAGTTCTTCCTCGTATATGCCCTGCTG
The DNA here is from genome assembly GCF_000690535.1 of Cariama cristata. NCBI lineage: Eukaryota > Metazoa > Chordata > Aves > Cariamiformes > Cariamidae > Cariama > Cariama cristata. The sequence goes on along the minus strand of NW_009618320.1, from coordinate 23,143 downwards.
TGTTGTCCCTCCCACAGATATTGGGATGGCTGAAGTCCCCCGTAAGGACCAGGGCTTATGAACGTGAAGCTGCTCCTACCTGTCTATAGAGGACCTCATCTACTCTGTCTTCTCGGTCGGGCAGCCTGTAGCAGATCCCCACTATAATGTCACCTGTCCCTGCCCTCCCTTTAACCCGCACCCATAAGCTCTCTGTCAGCTCCTCATCCATCCCCAGGCAGAGCTCCATGCACTCCAGCTCGTCATTGACATAGAGGGCAACACTCCCTCCTCATCTCCCCTGCCTGTCCTTCCAAAAGCGCCTATATTCATCCATTCCAGCACTCCGATCATAAAAGCCATCCCACCATGTCTCCGTGATGCCAATAAGATCACAACCCTGCAGACGTGCACTTGTCTCCAACTCCTCTTGTTTATTCCCCATGTTACAGGTGTTTGCACAGAGGTGTTTAAGTTGGGACCCTGATGAAGCTGACTTACTGGCTGGGGGGGGTGGGGGGCTTTTTTTTTGTTCCTCTTCATGCTGATTAAGGTTACCCTCCCCTGGAAACTTTAATCTAAAGCCCTCTTCATCAGGGTTTATGGTCATTTGCTTTCAGTTAGTCCTATATAAACCATGTTGTTCAGTTGATATAACTCACCTGCCACACATTCTGTTTCTCTTCCCTCTCGTACTGGACACACGGACTTGAGGACTGCACCCCAAGCCATGGCCAGTGTCACCCAGCAAGGCAGGCACAGCCCTTCATAGCGGTGGTGGTTCTCTGCAGCCACAGTCTGTCATCCTCTGAGAGAGCCTTAGCCAGATAAAAAACTCATTTAGGCTTTCTTTATAGACTGGAGGAGTAGGAGGGAGAAATGCCTCCAGAGAGTAATTCATTGTAAGCCTGGCTTTTAAATTGGTAAATATCTGTAAGCTTTGAGAAAGGCTGATGGTCTCTGACTAACCAGAGGAAACTGCTGAGACTGGGAACTTTTTCTCTTGTTTCGGCAGTGGCTTTGTCTCTCTGATCAACCTATTCCCTTCATAATCCTAAAAGCAAAGAGGTGCTGTCATCCCTACCTCTCAGGTGCGGGCAGATATAATGTGACTTCTCCACTAGAGCCCCTCAGGACGTCTTTGAACAAACAGGGATATTTTGAGCTCTGGTCTCCTGAGCCCTGAGGAAAGTCATGAAAGCCTGGCTTTTTGTCAGCTCCTGAACTGCGAGCGCACCAGAAAAAAAAATGAAGCAAAAAATCCCAACCCAAAAAGCTACAGCAACATCTCGAGTCTCTGAAGGCTCATAGTTGGCAATTATCTTTCAAAGGCTTACTTCAAAAGTAATTTATTATTTTACTAGCTGTTTGCTAAGAGATCAAATAAAGCCAAGGTGCCAAGTCAAGTACGTTCCTATTTTATTCTTACTTAATTTGAGGAACTCGATTGGCTACTTTAAATGCTCAAGAAAACAGCTGAGTAGGAGTTTGGGCTGGGTGAAGCCAGCTAGGCAAGAGTTTTGCATTTGGTTTACAAAAGAGTTTGAGTAGGCTGAGATTCCAGGCTGATGAGATGGTCTCCATGATGACTACACTTCTCTCTTTTTTGGCAAAGAACTTGTACACTCAACATGTGAGTTATAGGGATGAAAGAGGAATTTATTCTCTCTAGCACTACAGGACTTGACTTTGCTGATTTTTGCAGCAATTCCTCCCATGATATGATACCAGAATGCTGGTCGTTCTGTTTGGATCTAAGCTACACAAATAGTTGATCAGACACCAAAGAAGGCAGCATTTGCTCCAGGTTTGATCTGAACCAATGACTTAGGAATGGAAAGCATCATATCGTCTTTCAAAAATTTGTCTGAGCCATAAAAATACTCCCTTACTTTTTACCAAAGAGAAAAGTCTCAGGAGCTGACAAAGGAGTCCTGGTACTGTGGTCTAAAAAGAGCCCAGCTCGGGTCACGACCCATTACCAGTTCACTTCTACCGCAGTGTTTCAATGGTGCTGTGCCAAGCCGTGCCCTTCCTTCACAAACCTAAAGTTGTCTGCAGGAGCTGTAACCTCCTAAATTTGATCGATGGTGTTTTGCCTGTGCAATAGCCTGAGAGCCCCAAATCTACCTCCTGCTCAGACCTGACCTTAGCAGGAGTTGCTGCCTCTCGTAGATGGTTACAGCAAGACCCATCTCATAGCCTGTGCTGTGGCCTTCGAAGTCTGTCGACAAAGAGAGACATACAGACGTGTCAGACCCTCAATGTGTCACCCTCCTCAATGACTGCTGATGGCTGCTGTGCAGTGCCAGAAACACAGGCAAAGGAGGGAAGCATTATTCTGAAGGTGACAACAGAAACCTCCTTGTGCTCTGAAGAGAAGGAGGAGAAAAAGCAAAGCATCTCAGGAATTCCTCAAAAGTTGCAGGAATTGTTGGGGTGGGGTCTGGAGATGAAACAGGCAAGGTAGTTGGAGGAATCTTTGTGTTCAATGAAAAGTAAATTTGCTCAAAGAAAAAAAGAGAGAATTGTGGGAGACTTGAAACTATATTTGGATTTGGGAGATTGTGCCTTCCTTCCATTTTCTTATTGTCAAAATATCTTGAAAATCTCAAAGTGTTTTTCTTCCTCTTTCTTTCCCCCTCTGATTAGGAATTTTAAGTGGGAAATGCTGAAACACTTCATTTCCAATCTTTGAAAATCAATCTTTTTGACATCTTTTAAAATAGACTCATAGATCTAAACTATTACTTCAGCTCAAAAAGGAGAAAAAATTAGAGTATAAACAGTGAAATAAACTGCAAACACGATTTTTCACTTGGAGTTGAACAAACTCCTTGAATTCACTCTAATTTTTCTTTGTTTCTCTTCTTTTTCTGACCTTCATTCCCCCACACTTTCACTTTGTTTGACCTTTTTTTTTTACATTTTTACTACCTAGCCCTAGTTTAGTTTTTCATTTATTTAAATATTAATGAAAGAACAGGAGTTACACATTATTCTTATTTCTTAATCAAACCAATCAGGAATCCTAATGTTACATCTTCGAGGTTTAGGGAATAGGAGAAAGTATTCCATATGGCAAAAGAATTACAGGAATTATGGACAGAAAGCCCCTACTTGGGAAATGAGTCAGTCTGCTTCTGTCTAGCAGAAAAGATCAGCACGGAAGTATAGAGCCTTTAAAAACAGCTTATGAATTTACAGCTTGCAAAGTAAGTGAAGCCTCTGTGTCTCTCGTACACATACGCTAACTCATTCCCCACACATGCATACATGCAGGTCTCTGGTGGAAAGACGGGGAACGTGCAGTCTGCAATGCATATGAACTTTCTGTTCAGAGGAGAAAAGAAAAGATTTTTTTCAATAGGCACAAAATCCCACCCCCTCAGCACCCCTCCTTCCCCTGTGTCTGACACTGACTTCAAGGGAGGAGTTGAGCCAATTATCTGTGAGTCCTACAGAAGGAAAATCTGCAATTTGCCAGTAGTTGTGAGAGCGAGAGGGAGAAAGGCAGGGAGGGAAGAAGGCAGACTTAATTGGCAAATGTAAAGAAAAGCCCCTTCTGTCCTAGAAAGAGAATATTTTAAAGCAAATCTCAGACCAGAAGAAAAGAAGCTCGGGATCGGGGGGTATGCCAGGCAAGACCTGGGGAAGTGTAGGTTCACCATAGACAACTTCCACGCCCCCACTGATTTTTCCCCATAGGGTCTGAGGTGGTGTAGAGGCAGGGTGGGCCAGCCGGATGCACCCACGGCCCCGCACGACTAGCTGTCGCTCCAGGGACCCTTTCCCCTCCTGCAGAGCCAACGAAGCACAACTTGCAAGAAAAGCCAGTGGGAGTGGGAGAGACTCTGCCTTCCCTTCTCTCAAACTGAGGCTGTGAGGAGAAGAGCTCATCTCACCAAAGGTTCCGAGACCCTTCTTTAGCCCTTGTGAGTCACCTGATCCGGTACTTACCATCCATGGGGGAACACGCTCTGGAGCTCTGTGGTCCTTCCCAATCCTGCTAAGTCCCTGGGAAATACTGGTGAAGAACTGAGCCCCGAGCAAGAAACGTGGGATCCACAGAACAACAACCTTCTACAGCAGCAGCCGCCTCTGATTCAAATTATCAGCTTCATCAAACTGTACCAAGACCCAGGACTGCTCCTCCAAGGAAAGACAGGTAAGAAAGCAGCGTGGAGTTTGGGATGAAAGTAGGGAACAAACATCCCACAGGAGTGATTTTGGTCTGCATGAAAATTACAGGGTGACGAACAAGTGACAGGTCCATTATGCATGATACACTTTGTGTCTGCCTATGTCCTTTTTAGCTGGGTGCAGTGAATTACATTGGGGTGGCAAACAGAGATGCAAACAGTAGCTGAAGACTGAGGAGTGCAAGGGACGGAGTTCAGAAGTCTGTTCGTGGATGAGGAGGGTTAGGGAGTATACCCCCTGATGGGAGGATGGAAACCTGACGTGCAAAATCTCCAGGCAGGTTGAATAAGAATGTCTTCCTTAGATAGCTCTCTTCGGGTGCTCAGGATCAAATTTGTCAGCACCTTGCTGGAATTCAGCCAAGCGTTCTTCAGAGCACACAAAAGCAGGTTCATTGTCATTCACTCCGATGTTTGCCTATGAAACAAGCAGTGGTGGTTAGCAGGTAGAAGATGACATAGGGATTCAAAAGAAATGGGGTTTAATGTTGATTTTGGATAGCTGTTTCAGCTCTCTCTGGGTGTATGAGCCTTTCCCTTTATTAAGTGGAGGTAACACTCATTGCCTTCATTTCTATGACATTTTGAAACCCCTGTGCTGTACCAATATAAAATACTAATGTAAAGTTTCTAGCATCAAGCCAGTGCATAAAGCAGAAAGTACCACTGGGAATTAATCTATGCTTAAGCATTTAATAAACTGGAAGGAAAAGATGTAGATTAAAGCCAGCTGGAGGTTGTTTGTCTCCTCATTCTCTTCTGATTGATTTTGCTTTACTTTTAGTATATGAGCATGTGGTCTCTCTCTGTTTCCTTTCTTCTGCCTTTAATCTTTTTCAATGTACGAGTCCCTGTGCTCCCCCCCACCCCTGGGTGTGAAGGCTAAAGTTTCATTCCTTTTCTGAGGAGGAAAGAAGGCAGATTGTATTGAACTGGAGAAAAACTGGAGTGGGGGGATAAGAAGAGAGAGCACAAAACACAAATATAAGCTACCGGTTCAATGGCACACTCTGAATCAGATTTGCAGCAGAGGTGATGAGATGAGTAGCAACCCCATGAATCAAAGTGCTGAAAAGCATCTTTTGACTTCGTGTGAAATGAAATGCAGTCAGGGAAGCACAAGAGTCCTCTCGGCTGAATGCCTTGACAGGTGGAACAAGGACAGCATAAAGTATCTAATACCTTAAAATCTGCATGTTCTCACACCCCTTCTTCCCCCTCTGTGCATTTACATCCTTGGGGTGAAGCATCCTGAAATGAGCACATACTTGCACATAGGATTTTGCCTTTGATGAGGGTGGAAGGCAGTATGATTTAATGACCAGAGATGCAAGGGTGAGGAAAGTGAGAAGGAGAAAGAGTTTGAAAGGTATGGAGTCCCAGAGTCTGTTCATGTTTCTCATTTGTTGGACCTCGGGTGGTCACTCAGCTTCCTTGTGCCTTACTCTCCCCTGTCTGTGGGTAGGTGTGGTGGCAATTCCTTCTCCAAGGTGTTCAGTGTACAGTGGCATTAACTGAGGTCCAAAGCAGTAGAATTAATTTCAAAGTGGAGGACAGAAGTGCCTCTTGCACGAAGGGTGCAAAATTAACCTTCCAAGCAGCTGCAGTGACACAGTCCACCTCCTTTGTTGTGTGATGGGAGTTTCTCTAATCATCAACAGCTCAGTGGTTACCTGTCAGTCAGCAGTACAATTTGTAGGATTTTGGCTTGTAAAGCTGCTGGCCAGGATCAGGTCCCTCAGCGTGCATGTTCTGTATGGGACATATAAGGTATTTGCTTAAAAGGCATAACTATGCTCACTCCCAGATGCTGCCGTGCCAAGTTGTATGAAATTGATGCTCAGCAGGTGTGAACCAACACAGTCCACTTGCCCTCATGCAGCCACACTGGTCCATCCCAGTCAGAAGACCTGACTCATTTCTAAATACTGATCCTGGGCTTTAGAGAAGTTTGTAGTTTTCTCTTACAAAATCTATCTCCCTGCTTTTCTCTGCCAGCTAAATAAAGCCTGAGAGGGTGAAAGGAAGCATCCCAGAGCAGCTCTGTCACCATTTGTCTGCCCATGGATGCAAGACAGTATTGGACTGGCTACGTAGGAAAGGGCAGAGATAGTGTACATGGCCGTGTTGTTTCAGAGACTGGATATGGTGTTTCTGCACTGTTGGAGATAGGTCCTGTTCTAAATAAAACACAGACTCCAGTTCAAATACAAGGTGTGCTCCTTGCTGTCATTCCCATCACAGCAATCCCAACAGTACCATAACTCTGCATGTGTGTCCATCCAAAGTTATGTTCTGACATTACTGTCTGGCTCTCATATTGCACCATCCTGCCTGCTGAATATAATTCAGAGTGTGAGCTGCTTTGAGGAAAGCATTGCATTTTCTTCTGCGCTTTAGATAGGGCTGAATGTGCTGTCGGTGTGCAGCAAATTATAGCAACAATAATAAATAGTAGTGTTTTGCTGTTGCCTTGGGCTATAGCACAGCGCTTGTAATGACGCTGGATCACAATTCCAGAGACTTCTTTATTTAGCAGTGACCGTATCTTCACTGCTGCTTTGGTCCTTAGCACATGTTAAACAAAGTAAAAGATTTTAAGCTTTTGACTGAGATAAGGGTCAGCTACACAAAAGCTTGGGAGATAAAATTCACTCAAGGGAAAGATAGGAATCCAGATCTGGACCCAGAAATGATCTTTCAGTGTACATAAAGTACTTGCGCTGTAATATTAAATAAACAACACCTAAGTTAAATAAATGGCACAGTGGAACTTGATTATTCTTTAATAAGATCCTAGTAACCAAAATAAACTCTGTCAAAAATGTGCTTTCTCTACTCTAACAGTTAGCTTTCCCCACATAGGGGTAATATTTTTCCTTTCAGCACACAATTAGTTTGAACTGGTACATGAAAAATGTCTAAGCAACACTCTTTTTTTTTTGTTTTCCTATCAAAGTTTTCTGCATCTGAGTGCTATGTAAAAATGTGATCTCCAAGGTCTCAAGACTCATTTTAGTTGTCAGGGGTTGGAAATCTTGTCTAATAGCTATTTAAGATGGCTGTCCATCTTTTCTCCTGCTTGTACTTAGCACCCGCAAAGACTGAAACCCACAACAGCTGTGTATGTATAAAGACTGTAACGCCTATGAAATCTACGTTTCTGCAGTTCCATCCATTGCCAGCCATCCTGCTGCAATGCTGATAGGGAGTTCCCACACTACCCGTCCAAGCAGTAACATTAAAGTCTGGTTTCTAAAAGGTCACTGAAGGCACAGATCTTTGAATTTATCATCAACCAGTGTTATTTTGTGGCTCAAACTCCCTACATCAGCAATGAAGGTTGTATGGGACCAGCTATTTAAAGTTACTGAGATGTCTAGCTTCCACTGATGTCAAGCATGATTCTTGTTTCTGTCTGACTTTTGGTTGATCTCAGAAAATGAGTATTATGCGCAGCTCCTATTTAGGCAACCAAACGAAGCGATCTAGGTCCTAATGGCAGCTGCAGCGGGTGCAGTATATTTGGAAATCTGACCTCCGTATTTACGTATCTAAATGAGAACCAAGCTCTACTGAAAAATCTGGTAATGTCTGAGTGACGCAGATGGTGTGAAGGAACCTGGTGTCTAAGTCGAAGCACAGCTGATAAAATTAGCCCTTAATGTTTAAAAGAAATAGCAAATTACGATTCAAAATGATGCTATTTTCGGTGTAAATGCTTTCATTTTATATGACTTTAAAATAAAAGAAAAAACACAACAACAACCAAAAAACCCAAACAGAACCAGTACTCCTTGGAAATGAGACTGAAAAAATTAAACATTTCCAGTGAAAAGATTTCTGTATGGACCATTGATCTACTAACCAGGACTGTGCTACACAGCACGCTTTGACAAGCTTGTGGTAAGGAGCTGCCCTCCTTCATCACCCATTTAGTTTCTGGTCTTTCCTCCAACTCTGCTATTTCCTCTTTCAGGACCTAGCAATGATGAAGACCATGTCTGGTGGAAACTGCACCCTGAATGTGCCAGCCAAGAACTCGTACCGCATGGTGGTGCTGGGAGCCTCCAGGGTGGGGAAAAGCTCCATTGTTTCACGCTTTCTCAATGGCCGGTTTGAAGACCAGTACACTCCCACCATTGAGGACTTTCATCGCAAAGTCTACAACATCCGGGGAGACATGTATCAGCTGGACATCCTGGACACCTCTGGGAATCACCCTTTCCCTGCTATGAGGAGACTTTCCATCCTGACAGGTGAGAAAGTGGGGGGAAGTTTGCAGATAGGGAACAGTGGGTGAAAGATCGTAAGGACAGACATTAGCTTGAAAACTGTAGCCTGGAAATGACTGTTTCTTGGGAGGTAGCTAAAGGGACTGCTTGATTTTGTTGCAAGATGCACTTCTCTAGAGAGGTATTTCCTGGCCAGGATGCTCCAGGCACTATAGGGAGTGCATTAGCCACAGATAAGTCCACTGGGTGAAGGTCTAAAACTGAGATTTCCCCCTAGTTTATTTCCCCACCTGCTCCATACTTTTTATTGCAGTCACTAATAAATGGCTGAATATAATCTCGTGGGCCTAAAGAGCAGCAAGGGACAAAATAATCATGTCATTATAAGACACCAGCAGTGAAAAACAAATGTAGAATGCACAGGAAGAGAGTTCTAACCAAGAAAATCTCGGGGGGGTGGTGTTCTAAAATTTCCAGCCTAATTCCCTTGATTTGATATTCCAGTGAAAGGATAGCTCTACTTTTACCCTTTCTCCTTAGTCTATGGTTAATTAAACATGTTAAAGGGAAAAAAGGGAAAATGGTGGGCTCATTTTGTACATTCTCATTGTCAAGCAGCTCCTGTTTTGAGCTAAGATGTATTCTTTAATTGTGAAAGTAACAGTGGACTTATATTCAGTCACAACTCACAATAAACCTACTTTCTGGATTTGCTATCTACCCTTCTAGCTAACCAGTGAAATATGGCATTCACATCTGACCAGGCTAGCGTCCACGTTCAGTGAGGTCCTAGGGCCAGTTTCTGAGATGCGGATGTGAGCTTTTGTCCCTGAAAGCTCTCTTAGCATCTTCCACATGAATGTCATTCAACAGGCAATGATTTGCATTATTTTATATTTGCAAAAGGAATTGTAAGTCAGGAAATGTCAAAAGGAAATGCCAGGGGATCTGTGTCATTTATGTATTTTTTTTTTTTTTCCATGGTCTGTTTCTCTTGAGCAAATGAAATGACAGCAGAGCACTGCACATTGGGAAAACTCTCATTCCTGACTTAGGCATTCAGGGCTGACTAGCTGTAAATCTTCAGTTCAGGTGTTGCTTCGTGTATTGTGTAATGAAAAGGCCAAGGCTGAGTGGCTACTAGCTCTCCACTCTTCCTAGTGTCAGAACAGGCTGTGTTTTACACAGAGATACAAATGAAAGGAAGGAAAAAGAAAAGCAATGCTGCAGAGCTGAGATAGAAACGTGTTTACAAAAGAGAGTAAAACGGACAATAACTTGCAAGTCCAGTGTAACCTAGGAACACAATTGGATATGGCTGAAGTAACGTCACAGCCAAAAGTCTTTTCCATAGCTTTACAGAATGGCGTGGGGAGTTGAATTAGAAGAACGGGAATTAAAGTACAGCTAAGTGAATAGATTCAAAACTACCAAACAAAAAATATGGGGAGGAGATGGCACATAAACCTATTGCTTTTTTAAAATTAGCTCCCCTGACATAGGCTGCGACCAATAAGCCTTTACAGTATCTTTTCTTAATTGCAGGGGATGTTTTCATCCTGGTATTCAGCCTGGACAACAGAGAATCCTTTGATGAGGTCAAGAGGCTCCAGAAACAGATCCTTGAGGTCAAATCCTGCCTGAAGAACAAGACCAAGGAATCAGCTGACCTCCCCATGGTGATCTGTGGCAACAAAAATGACCACAGTGAAATCTTCCGCAAGGTACGCTCAGATGAAGGGGAGGACCTTGTCTCCAGTGATGAAAACTGTGCTTACTTCGAAGTTTCAGCCAAGAAGAACACCAATGTGGATGAGATGTTCTATGTCCTCTTCAGCATGGCCAAGTTACCTCATGAGATGAGCCCTTCCCTCCACAGGAAAATCTCCATCCAGTATGGTGACACTTTCCAACAGAAATCCTTCCGGATGCGCCGAGTCAAGGACATGGATGCCTACGGCATGATCTCTCCTTTTGCTCGCCGGCCAAGCGTCAACAGTGACCTGAAGTATATCAAATCAAAAGTTCTCAGGGAAGGTCAGTCCAGGGAGAGGGAGAAATGCACAATCCAGTGAAGGGATGACTTCTGTCTGAAGTCATCATCCACATGCAGTGCCTTAAAGAAAAATGGTCTGAGGAAGCACAGAATGGGCTCATGGGGTTCATCGAGAAAACCCAACATGGAGAAAGAATAACTCTTCCTGCAGATTCTGCTGAGTCACGAATGTAAATAACATCGTCCTTGTAAACAACTGGGAAAAATCATATGCCGGAGATACAAGTGCATTTCTCTGTCTTTGTAATGTCGTTCCTCTTCATTCCTCTTTCTGTTTAGAGAATACAGACCTGAGAAGTAAAGACATTTCAACCTCATCTTTACAAAGAAAGTAGGTCAAAAATGCACAGAAGGCATTAACAGTTACTCAGCATGCAGCTCTTGCTAAGAGAGAGGAGGTTATGTGTGTGCGTGCGTGTATCTCTGTGTGTATGTGTGCATGCATGTGTGGAGCACTCTTTTTAAAAAATGGGACTGGAGTTTCAAAAGGCAGCAGTCTTAACTGAGGTTTCCCAGATTGGGAGCGGACTCTATATACGGACACATGACTCTAACTTGCTTCTGAGGGGACCTGCATTAAGATCTTGATTTTATGTTTGCTGGGACAGTTATCATTTGACATCTACATGAATGTTGTTTTGTATTATAGATTTTATGTGGGATTTGGTTTTTTTTATTGTCTAGGGGTGGGTTCTTAGCAAAATCAGATGGCAAGTGCATATTTTATCAAAACAGTGTCTACTTTCTGGCAGTGAAAGGTGTTTTTCATCTGTAAAACTCTATAATATGTACATTGATTGAAAGTGAAATTGTTCTGCAAAAAGCCAATACATTTGACTTCTTTGCAAGCCTGGTGTGATATTGTTTCTCAAAGCAGCCACACTGACTCTGAATACCATAGTACAAATGCCACCCTTTGCCTTGCTGGCCACCGGAGCAATGGTTCCCTGCTCTGCTTGTATCAGCTGAGTCTGATCATATTCATATGCAGGCTTAGATCACTTCAGAGGCAGGATTGGGTTTTCCTTCAAAATTAAGAACGGAATGGTTGCAGGGCCAGCTCCACCATATTTATTCTGTTAACACACCTCTAGTCATTTTGTTCATGGCTTTCCCTGTTGTCTGATAAAGGCTGTCTTGATGGAAACCTTTGCACTGCAGAAGTCCTTCAGAACAGAAGCTTTGTGCTAGCTGTCCAAACAGGGCTGAACTGGCTGGCCAGAAAAATCTGGAGACATCCATTCACTTCTTCCCTTTCTCAGCCCAGTCCAGGCTTCCTTGTCTTCAGCTCTCTCCCTGTTCTGCTTTTGGCTTTGTTGTTTTACGTGCTCCTATATGACCTCAAAAACCCAATGTATTCTCTCAGATGTGAGCTTGCCACTCTCGCTGACTGGAATGAGATGTGTGCACACGTAACTATGGGCAAAGCATGGCCCCAAGACTGTACACAATAGTAGAGTATATATGTTATATATACCTCAGAACAACCTTCAGATATCTTGTCCCTCCCTTACCCTCAAATTCTGTTCTTGGCTGTATCTGCCTTGCTGTGTCCTGGGCAGAGCTGTGAGCCAGTTCATGCTATAATTTGACAGGAAACCAAGAATGATGGTTGTCTGTAAAAATCAGCCTCTGGGACTCAAAATCCCATATTCATTTATCAGTTCCACCCTTCGTTAGTACTGTATATTGACTGGTAAAATACACTGTTCTTTTATTCCTGTTGCCAGGGCAGCGCCTTTCAGACCACGTCCCCTTCCCTCTCTATAAATATGTACATGGTTTATGATTAAAACTGTTTTATTTATTAGCTGTGTCCTGGTCCTTTCTACTTTCTCCAAGAATAATGAGGAAGGTCCTATTTTTTTTGTTGTGCAGGTGCAGCCAAGCAAGTGAATTGTGGGTTGAGAGCCCTGATGAGATCTCCAGTAAGTTCTGGACGAGGCTTTTGTGTCCTCCAGACACCAGGGGCTACACATTTATCTGTTTGGCACAGAACTGTGTCTATATCTACATATTTCTATCTATCTACCTACCTACCTATCTATCTATTTGAACATTAACTTACGTATACAGACAGTCTCACAAGCAGAATCAGACAATTACTCTTCCCCATGCTGCCTCCAACACGAGAGAACAACAACTCTGTCCTTCATGCACAGAGCTGGCATGTTCATCCCTGGTGCGATTTAATGCGGTCTCTGCAGAGACATCACTGTTGCTTTCAGCAGTCTCTCCGTTTTACCATCTGCATCTCTCGGTTGTATGAGTCTTGACTCCCCTGAGCACATGCCCACCTCTCTACAGACTCTCCACCCAACTGCATGACTACCGATGCACCAATGATCAAGCTCTGGGACTTACATGCACAAGGACATGGGGGGGTTGAAGATGGAGCAAGAAGGGCATGAGCAATGGCCATTGGTTGGGTTAAGGGGCTCCAGGAAGCGAAAGGAGAACTCCTTGCACTATAGATCATGTGCTGTCTTACTGAGCCTATGTCCACTCTCCCTGGCCTGCTAGATAAAGGTGAATTTTTAAAGAGCCTTCATAATCAAGTCTTTGCCTTTGTCTTACAACACTGATCTTACAATTAGTTTCCCTACTCCACAAAGACACCATCTTTCTTCATCCCTCCATGTCCTCCCATTCTTGCCATTTCCATCATGGATATGAAGCCACAGGGCATGGAAAAACAACGTTGCAGTGACAACAAGGGTGCAAGATTAGGGGAAGCTGAAGACCAAGGAGCAGGTGCTCACAGGGATATGCTGGATCCCACGGGAAGGACGGTGATCCCTAGCTTCACAGTTCAGCTTGGCCTGCCAATGCTCAGGGTGAGAAGCATCTAAGAAACTGGCTGAGAATGAAGGTGAAGCAGCATTACAGTCACCCACAGAAACAAACGGCAATAAGCAGGTAATCTTATTAAAGAAATCCTAGTCTTCTCTCTGCATTTTGTTACTGATGGTAACAGCTTTTGAAGTCAGATTATCATGCTCCTGAAGACATTTTTTTTTTTTTTTGCTTTTATTGTATCATTACAGTCATTCTATTAATATTCGTATATTATTTGGGCTCTAGAAGTGCTTACAGCCCCTAAATGAGACAGTATGTGTACCAGTTGTTTATTCACAGTTAGCAGCCATCATGTTCTGAGAAAAAGGACTGGGACTGGAAAAGGTAAGGCAGTAAGAATAAAGGGGAATTGTTTCTTCCCTGCTAACTGCTGGATGTGTCTGGCTGTAAGACAGAGCACGGAAGGGCTTGATGAGAAACTCTATTAAGCTTGTGCAGAAACTGAGACACCCTGAAAGGAGCAAAGAACAGACCTACAGTGAGGTATCGGAGGCAATGGGAAGAGAAACTACTTCCCCTCTTCCCCCCTGCCTTGGGATTCAAGGGAATTGCACAGAACTTACTGTAACCCAAGAAGTCACGAAAATGCACAGGACTAAGGGCAAGTTTGGAGGGAGGGATCCATCCGGCAAAGATGCTGTGAGCAGGTGTACCCTTACTTGGTCTTACCTAGCGTAATTAAGTTGCTTTATTCCAATAGCTAACTTGTCCTACATTGCAGTATATAAAATCTAGCATTAGTGACACAAAACCTTGCTAATGTTTTTTGTGTACTTACTTTCAGGACAACAAGCAGGGGCATATACCTGACTGAGGATCAATCACAACCTTGGAACAAGACAGTGCTATGATTTATTTTGTACATTGCTCTACACAGCAAGAAAGTCCTTGTCCTGAAGAAATTACAAGTCAACACATTATAGGAGCTACCATAAATAATGACAAAAATCTAATTAAGCCACAGGGTCAGTACAAATCAGGAAGGAAATAATGGTCATGGTGAATTAAGTAAAAAATAAATTGAGGGTGGGAGGGGGAGAGCAAAAGCCTGTTTTGACATCCGAAGACTTCTGTTCTGAAGGATCCCCAGGAGGACTGCTGCCACCAGGCCAGCCTGATGCTAGAGAGAGGCTTTCATAGTGCAGCCTCACAAAGAGCATTGTCTCCCTGAGACCCCTGGGTGCAACAGGTCTGATTGTCTGGGAGGCCGAAGGGCTTGTTGCTATCACAAGGCAAATAGCAAATGGTGGAATAATTTTTAAAAGGGCAGCAGAAGAGAAAAAAGCTTCAGAGAGGGGCTCGCAAAGGTAAGATGGCAATAGGGGGTTGGGTGGGTAAAGAGGAGAAAAGATAGGCTAGAGTGTCTGCTATAAAATGTACCTTGCACCTTTATTTCATCCTTCGCTACACACAAGTCAAATCTGAAGATATTTTATTTAGTTTTTTTGTCCTTCCTCAAATGTTAACCATCACTTATCGCTGTGTAGGACCCACGCCCTACCTCTCATCACACCTTTTGCTGCCTCAGGTTTACCCTCCTGTCACGTATGATATTGTGGGCTGCTTTGCTAGTCCTGTCCCAGTGCCTTGGCTAGTGTAGAAGGTTACAGGCAAAGGTTTTTTTGAAGTAAGTGATGATTATTTTATTTGATTTGAAATCACTATTACTCTTAGGGGTTTTATTAGCATTATTGTTTCTGTAAAATTACTTGGTGGCAGGCTCAGATTAAAGGGTTTCCTTGGAAAAATATATAAAACGTGATATAATGTACATTTTCCCCACTGGTTTCTATAGCAACAGCCTTTTCTCTGCACTCAGAAAGAGCAGAGAATTTGCAAGGGGCAGACGAGTAGCAGTGGTTCTGCCCTAGATCTTTTGCCTCTGAGTCCTCATGGGAAGTTCTCCTCCCTTCAGTTTCTGTTATGTGGAGAAACAAAGACCACCAGCCAATATTTCTGGTAAAGCTGTGGGATGGATGTGCTACCACAGATAAAAAAGTAATTTCCATGATGTGATTGTAAACTCACATTGTGGTTGTAAATGTAAATTGCAACATTGCTCCTGGCACGGCACCTCACATGGGGAGTACACATTGCAAACTGCTATAAACCCAATTTCTGTACTCAGGTTTGGTTAGAGCTAGCTATAAGCCTTGCCCAACTTCTCTCTTCCCTGTATCTTTGCAGGTCACCATCTGGTACAGTCAGAGCCTGAGACTTCCCAGAGAAACTTTTCCTTTTTCTCTCATGACAGCATCAGCTGAAGACCTTTCCTTGCCCCTACCATCAATGGCCATCCATAGCATGCAGAACCATGCTAAATCCCAGGCATCATGTTCCTAGAAAGTTATTGACAATTTGGAAGGACGCCAAGAGCTAGCAAGAAAAAACATTTTATGAGCCTAGAGGGATTGACTTGAGTAAGCCTTCAGAAAACTCCAAAAGGGATAATTCTGTGCCATGTAGGTAAACAAAGTCTGAGAAAGGCTGGCTGAAAACCCCTAGATGTATTTGAAAGGTGAAGATGGCAACTGAGGGAGCACTTTATTTGGAGTTGGATAGTGGGAACAGAAGTATTAAGCAGGAAACTGTAGGCAAAAGAGTAGGGCAGACTTTAAGGCAGTAGAATCTGTTGGAAAATTTTCCAAGAGATGTCATGAAAGTCCCATTAGGAGAACACTGGGAAAAGCACTGAAATCTACATAGTCAACAGGGGTAACTTGGTGTTGGCAGTGGGCTAGACTGGCTGAGCCAGTAGGTTATTTTGATCCCCCACACTTGTTTCTATGATGGAGCCTGATCCCAAGTCTGCTTCAAAGAAATTTCCTCAGACTACGTGTCCTCACTGCATGCTTCCAGCACCTCAAGGTGACGGTTGGTAGTTCACTGGTCCCCCCCCAGTCAGACCACTAACAATAGAGACAGGACTTTTTACATCAGACCCTGCTTTTTAGAGCATTTCCACAAAGATTCCTGGACTGTTTGCAGCAAACATCTCCTTTGGTGAATTGTTGATGAACAGTTTCTTGTGTATTTGTTTACTGTTCAGAAGTATTTGATGAATGATTTATGTGAACATGTCCTATGCTTTTGCTGGGATGGATAACCAAGATTAGTTCAAATTAAACATGAAGACAAGGAGCGATGAGGTCACTGTGTTTCATGACATCTTGCAGCAAAGTAAAAGAATATAAAAGAAAAAAAAATCCAACTTGAATGTGTGTCCTCACATCACTCTGACCTAGAGGAAAGCAAACTCCCTCTCTCCAGCCCATTCCTCCCCTCCAGGCTCTTGAAGGAGGGATTTCAGGTGGACTGTATTTATTCAAGAGTGTCCTTTTACAATCATTTGACTTTCAGCAGTTAGTATAGAACACCAACTCACACATGAAAGCACTGAATATTTCAGATTAGTTTTAGCAATATGTCTTGAGTCCATATTTTGAAGTTTTTTTTAAAAAAAAAAAAGAAAGAAAAAAGGAAAATAACCTCTACAGTTGTGGTGAATGAAATAGGAGGCAGGGGAAGGGGAAAAAAAATAATCTGGCTCCAAGAAACAATTCCTTCACACATTGAGACCTTATCTGGAAAACTGCACAACTCTATTAAACTGGGACTTGTGGTCTTTCTGCATTAGACTGGGAACCAAAGCAACACAGAAACACATGAAACACACTCCCAGCAGTGGAGCTGGATCTTGCATTTCAGACCCCACTAGCATCAGGACTGTGATAGATCCTACCTAGTTCCTCAATGTCTTTGCAAAACTCCCAGGAGCTTCAGAGTTAAATTAAAGTTGCTAAAACAACTGGGTGTTAGGTACCATGGTTTTCTGTCTTACTCTTCAGGTCAGAGATCTAACAGCCCCACCAGTTTCCAAACTCTTTACATAAATCAGCATCTTAGTTTCCCATCCCTGATAGAGGGCCAAGAGCACTCACAGGAGAGCTGAGAGAGGATAAACACCTTCTAGATTGCGAGGCACTTGGGTACCGCAATGATGGATAAACACGTTAAAAGGTGAAGAGGCAGACCCGAAACAAATATCACCTCAATCAGGAGCTGAGCTGCTGCAGTGCCAGCTACACAGGAGAGCAATTATATTTTGCATAATCCCTGATTTCTGTGCTACCTACAGTCTTGTTCTCCTCAGCATCTGCTGAGCTAGCAAGTCACAGGAGTCTCAGGATTAAAATTACACACCGGCTACCCCCTGCTCTTCAATCACTACATACCTGTGTGCTAAACATTAGTGTGCTGCAGAAAGGTTTTTGCTCAGGGACCCTTGGATGGATGCACATCATAACCTCTCCTTTCACCCTCTCTCTGCTGGAGAAATGAGTGCCTTAGGGAAACACAGCCTTGCTAAATACAACCTGAGGGGGGTTAGAGGATGGCATAGGGAAGATTAGTGGCATTGCTTTGGGCTGGTCCAGGGCAGAATGTCTCATCCTTTCTGTCACAAAACAGTTTGTTCCTTGCTGGGTGGCTCATTGCCAAGGTAATAAATACAAGTTTCTAAAAAGAAATAAAATAAAAAGGAAAAATAAACACAGAGCAACGACTTGTTCTGCAAATTGACAGGAGACTTGCCTGAGGCAATGGATAAGGGGTGACAGGGATGAACAGCTCTCTCGTGAAGGCTTATTAGAGAGCGGACCGGAGTTCTTCTCAGATAGTCTTTATGAGATGCTGCCATCTGGGAGAAATCCAGATTGGCAATTATCAGAGAGAACAATTCCAGCTGGCCACAACACTGCCAAAGCAGAAATTATCCCCTTACACAATGGCAGTGACTCAGACTGCTTGCAACTTTTGTCGAGTTTGGGGCAGTTACACAAGGTCTGTCATTAGTCATGGTGGTATTTATTTGTATTATGGAGCCCTGCTCACAGATCAGGACCCAATTATACCAGACAATATACAAATGCACAACAAATAGAAAGTCCCAAAATACACAAAGGCCAGGGCAGAATCTTAGTCATTAACTACATCTGCTATATCCACGCTGTGCCTTACGGCATCTCTCTTACCCTATGATGGCTATCTACCTGTTTCCTACCGGTGTCCTATCTGTAACCTAAAGTGAGAAGTTCTGTATGCAATATTACTCCACCAGTTTGCTGATTAAGATCTGAGAGCTAATTATTTCTGGAGAGACCTTGTAACTACTACATTGTGGTAGAAGCAGCACCAAGACCTAGTATAATTTAGCAGTGCTCTTCCTTCAGCTGGACTTAATGAAACAGAGAAAACAGATGGAAGGGTTATGCACTGTTCCCAAAATGCTCAGTCTTTATTATGCTTGCACTGGTTCCTTGTAGTGGCACCTAGCAGTCTCGCCACGGAGACATCTCTTAGGTAGACAGAGCACCTTTGTGCCATATTGGTGGTTCTGTGGTTGTGCAAGCCTCAAGTCAGCCATGGCTCATGGTAGTTCAGACCTAACTCTGACCTGTGTGCTGGGACAGGCAGTGGAGCTGCCTTACGTATGGCTGTTGTGAAACCTGGATCTGGGCAGGGCAAGGAAGCGAGGCAGCCGTCCTGGCATTGCCAAGTCACTGCACAGGCCTGCTGACTGCCCTTTCCTTTAGTGATCAGGTGATGCCTCAAGGGACGTCTGCTCCTCTCCTGCCTGTGAGCCATGCCAGGATCTTCCATAGCTCTCAGGGGAAAGAAATGGGACATATACGGCTCGGAGCAGGGTGTCTACCCACCTCTGAAATACAAATTGATGGAACAGAAGACATTTTTAGCCATTCATGGAATTTAAAGTTGAAAGCAGTGAAAAAGCATGGAGAAGACTGAGATTCTCCTCAGTGATCCCTTTGTACTGCTGTAGCCCATGCAAGAGCTATTATTTGCCCTTGATCTCCCAGACAGGAATACCTCTGGCACAAGCTTTGGCAAACAGTTCACAGTATCCTAAAACTTTGTTTCTTCCCTCCATAGCATGATCGCTGGAGAAAGGTCTGCCCTCAGATGTATGGTAAAACCCTCCCAGATGATACAAAACCCAGCTGATGGACAGCATGCCAGCAGCAGGACACTTTACTGTGCTAGGCAGTGAGCGGATACATGAGAAGTGAACGCACTTAGGGGAAGGGAGAGACTTCGAGATGTTTTCTATCCCTTCTTCTTGGGACTTGACACATCTTCCCCTATGCATTTTCTCTTTTCAGACAAGAATTCTGCCAAAAAGGAACATGTCTGAAAGCACCTCATTAATTAAGGAGCCTTGAGTTTTGCTGATTTTCCATGAGATTTCAGACTCTGAACTGACTTTTGAAAATGAGATATGCTTAGGCTCACTTAAGCACTTTCTCAACTTTATCCAAATTTGTTGCATGAAGAAGGTGCATTTAAGGACTGAGATTTATCAGGAGGAAACATTGTTCTGAACCAAATTTCCACTGAAAGAGAATACTGAAAAGATAAGTGATTTTGCATGAGAGGTGCTTGAGAAGTGAAGGTTTTCTTAGTAAAACAAGAACTGTCTGAGAGGCCCTTCTCCTTTCCCACTCATTTACATTAGAAAAAAAGAGAATCTTGCTGTTTCTTAAAAGAACTGAGAAAAGGAATGTATTTCAGAGTGAAATGCTGGTTTTCCATTTTTTTCCCATGGTAACTTTTTGTCAACCAGAAATTAAAGCAAAAGAGACACTGGAGGCCCAAATATAATCTGTTATCAGTGCTCTTACCTGGGTTTGGCTGTGTCTACCTTTTCCCTCACTGGCTAAAGGAGAATCTCGAGCAAGAACAGATAAAAGAGCCAGTTTGGTTTTGACTAGAAGTATGTGGGGTGCTCCAAGACTTCAAGGCAGTAGGAAGAACAACATTAGCAAGTGAGTGAGAAAATTATCTCGAAATTAGCTCTAAGTCTTGTGTCAGCTGCTATTCTTCTCTAGAAAGCTCCTGTCCTCTTCTGTCCCCCTTCAGCTTTTCACAAGAAGTTCAGACAGAGAAAGATAGCACCTGCTATTTCTAACCCTCCTAAACTTCAGGTGAAAGCTTCCTCTTTTCTGCTTAGCCATAATCAAGAGGAAATCAAACAGCTCTGTTGAGCTGTGTCTATACTGCCAGGTATTGCTCATTTTGCATGTCAGCCCTTGTGCTCTGACTGTCCTCACCACCTGCGTGTTGTTGCATACCGCAGTGCCACATTTGTGCCTGCTTGATGGCTTTTAGTCCATGACCTTGCACCTACGCTCAAGCCTGCTACCAGAGTCTCCACAGATGTAGTTTCCACACCCTATTCCCTTCTGGCACTTCTAAAGAGATGGTTGAGGAGATAAAGGATTTCTGTACACATGGCACAGTGACTCTTCTCTGCAACATGTTGTCTCCCATCTCACAAAGCCATCAGATGTCGTATTGTGCCATGGCAACAATACAGAGAGTGACAAACGACTGCCAGAACTGAGGGTCTTCCCCTGGCTTGTCCTTCTTCACACAAATGAGCAGAGGTGTCAGGCAAAGCATTAGAAACTGTGCTGTAAAGAGTAAGCCTAGATCTAGATTACAGGATCTGTGTCCCGTACCAAACATGATACACTGTTTTGGTCTGCAAAGAAATGAAACCTGGGTGAATACCCTAAAAAGGGACTTGTGGTATGCTCCAACAGATGCATGGCGTGCTCCAACAAGTCCGTTGTGGGGCACAGCTACAGACAATCCCAGAAATAAGTGTACAACCAGTCAAAATTAGTTCAACTTCAGCAGTGAGAAGTCAAAAAGAGAGTACTGTGGAAGCTTTACAGTGCTATGCAAGACCAGTTATGCAAGGCTCACTGAATAAACTGTGCCACATTCAAACAACTGGATCCTGGGGTGATTACAGAAAAGCACAACTGAGTCCAGAGCTTGGGGTCAGTAGCCTCAGATGGACCAGGGTATGCTGGCACCACACTAACAAGCTAGGAGGGTAACTTTGGGGACACACCGGTCTTTGACACCATACCAGCAAGGCAGCAACCTCACAAAGGCCTGACGTATGATAACTGGTCCAAGCTGTCCACTGTGACAGGAAATGTCAAAGTAGCCCATGCCTTATCATGACTCCAGCTGAATATGGGCATTTAGCCAGAAATTGCTCTGTGATGGGATGTACTGCCTGCCTGTTTGCCAGGAGGGGCAGAGAGCGAGCAGCTGAGTACATCAAAAAATGTCAGGCCAAGAGGTGGCAAGAGTGAATCTTCAGGTCCCCCTAAAACAGCTAGAGTCAATTTACTTTCTAGGGCCCCGAAGGAGCAGAGAAGAGAACACACAAAAAAGTGTGCAGGAACTGGGAAAAATTAAGCAGAGAGAGTTGTCATGGGGTGAAGTCTGTCCTGTGGACAGGAAATGTTTCTTTGGGATAGTTTTAAGTTTCATTTTGTGCCTCTGCTCCAGAGGCCAGAGACAAGAACCCTGACTATTTTTAAAGATAAGTTTGACGCATTATGAAGGAGTTTGTGTGACATGATAGGCTGTTGCAGTCAGGAAATGGACACCCTGACCCAGCACTGCGCTCCTGAGCTCGCTCTCTTTCTCAGGAGGAGACAGGAAAAGAAAAGAAAAAAAAAGTCTTTAGTTTCAACTCATGCAGAAGTAATTCAGAGGAAAACAGGAGACTTTGGGGAAGCAAACTCAGATGAACAAAAAAAAGTCTAAGGAGATAAGTATGTCAGATGTTCCCTTTAACTAACTGACCAGCAGTGATTGCTGAGGTCTGGGTTTGACATAAGGCCAGCAGTAGTAGTTGGGCATCAATGGCCAATGACTCTCTACAACTACCAGAAAGGAGGTTGTAGCCAGGTGGGGGTCGGTCTCTTCTCCCAAGTAACAAGCAATAGGACAAGAGAAAATGGCCTCAATTTGCACCAGGGAAGGTTTAGATTGGATCTTAGGAAAAATTTCTTCACCGAAAGGGTTGTCAAGTATTGGAACAGGCTGCCCAGGGAGGTGGTGGAGTCACCATCCCTGGAGGTATTTAAAAGATGTGTAGACGTGGTGCTTAGGGACATGGTTTAGTGGTGGTCTTGGCCATGCTAGGTTAACGGTTGGACTAAA
This sequence comes from Cariama cristata, assembly GCF_000690535.1. Classification (NCBI taxonomy): domain Eukaryota; kingdom Metazoa; phylum Chordata; class Aves; order Cariamiformes; family Cariamidae; genus Cariama; species Cariama cristata. The sequence continues at coordinate 761 of NW_009618320.1, read as the reverse complement.
TGACCTTCAAGGTCCTTTCCAACCTAAATGATTCTATGATTCTATGACTTGCTGGGTTGACGTGAAAGCATCAGCCCATGCAAGGTATTACAAAAGTCAGTGACTCCAAACTAGCTGTGAGAACATGTTGCCAGGGTGAGACCAGACTATCATGTAATCTGATGCAATCCCAAAAAGCTGGAGGTGTTGATCCTGAGTGTTAACCAAAGACACTGGAAACTAATACCGCAAAGACTTGCTCTTTATATCTGACCAGAAAACTTGAGAAGCTGAACAGCGGTTAAAGTGGCAACTTATCTGTTGGAAGGACAGGTCTCATCCTTGGTTAGAAGCCTTGACTTTTTCCCCCAGCTTGGGGAGTACAGCTTCCCAGCTCCTGCCTCCTGACAGAAACAGTAAATGCATATTCAGGCAGAGGGAGACTAAGAAACAGAAGCCACTAAGAAAGCTGGGAGGGTTTCCCAGTTGGGAAATTACAGTCTCTGGTGTTCTTCTGCTAGGAGGTGGACTGATGTGAGCCTCTGCCCTGCAGAGAGGGAGATACTGTATGGGAGATTCCCATCTGCTGCTGGTTTTTGCTCCCCTCCAGCAGGGCTCATGCTGCCTTCATCTTCCCTTCTTCTCTGGTCCACTGTCACCTCTCACAACGACACAGAAGAAAGGGCTTTGAAGTGGCATTTGTGTTAAACAGTTTACAAAATCAAATGCTCAAAGGCAAGAGGCACCTTGGCCATGACATTAGTATTATATTATACTATACT
>NW_009618319.1:81284-93477 GCF_000690535.1 Cariama cristata | reverse complement strand
AGAAAAGAAAAAGAGACTTATTTCCTTTTCCCCCAAACCAGCTTTTGCAAGATCACTTATACTTAGGTAGCTTTAGTCACTTAAGAAATCCCAGACTCTTTGCTTGATATTCCCAATGTCTCTACTGTTTGCAGGTGCAGGTCTAACTCAAGTCAGAGCCAATTTCAAGTTCGTTTGTAGTTTAACTCTACTAAACAGCACAGCTATAGCAATGGCTTCATTATGTATATTACCTACTGGTTTCACAGTTGAGTCCATTTTAAAGTCCTTCATGTGCCTCCCTATTAGCTTAATAATGAAGAGTGTATCGGAGAATGTTGCTAAGTTGACTGAAAAATTCAAAGCGCTCCCAGCGAGGCAGAGCTGCTGAAACCATGAAATAGCAGATCGCTGAATTCTGTTCTCATCATGATATTGCTAGTTTTTATGTTCATAACCAAAACCTGAACATCTGAGACAGGTAGAAAGGGACAATTTTTTGCATCTTTGGTGATGACAGATTTGCCATTGAATATAAGAATCGAAAAGTTAATCTAGGCAATTCGTTGGCTGAACATCATTTATCTCAGCTGTTTTGTACTTCATCCTAAAATCTGATAAGTGCTTATTGTACATTAATTTAAACAACTCGCCTACGAGTAAAAGAGAAGAGTATCTAGTGAATAGGGCACAGTCCCTGGGCTCTTACTGCTGTATCTACAAAGCAAAATTTCATTATAGCATGTGCTTGGCACGCAAAGAATCTTTATTTCATTAGCACCTGTAACAATAGTTATGAAATATTTTTTTTTAATTTAATAAAAAAAAACAGTAGTCCAGACTTCTGTCAAAATGAAAATAATTGAGTCAGTGTCTAGAGAAAAGTTAAAATTTCTATATCAAAATGCAAACATGGGTGGATAGAGTAGTTTGTCTAGAATTCTGGCTGCTGCTTATCTTTAGGACTGCTCTTACCATATTAGCTAGATGATGCTGGCATCAAAGCTTGATTTTCTAGTGTTTGTCTGCCTTCATATTCTAGTTTGATTTATCTTATAGTGATAATTGTTTTATAAGAATCATAGTAAGTTAGAAACTAGGGAACACGTGAAAGCAATGAGATAACACTGAGCAAAGGAGATTGAGCAGTCTAAATCATTTCAACAAACTGTCTAAATGGCCAAAGAACTCCACTATAAGTCAAAGCAACAGACTGATTTAGTTTTAGAATTTACATTTTCATCACTTACTGGCTCTGACAAATCAAAGACAGCACAAGTTTGGAGGAGATGTAGAACCAGAATTGGAAATATACAGTAGGAAACTGTTTTGTGAAAGGCCTCAGATGCCAGGGTGACCATACCAAGACTGAAAGAGGAATTGCTGAAAGATGCCACTTCAGAAAAGTGCAGGGTCCAAGAGCTGAAATAAAGCTGCAGGTGTTTGGATGAGTTCTCATTAAGCGGGATAGAAGCTGGTAGACCAGCGAGAAGGCTATTTCAGTGTGGTGGTTCCTCTGAGCTACTCTCAACGCAGATACATAACTGACACTAAAAAGGACCCAACTGAAGTTGTGCAAAAATGAAAAAAAAAAAAAAAACCAACAACAAAGCAAACAGCAGAACCAGTCTGCCTTTCTAGCTACCTCAAGTTTTGTCATGTTGGTGGGATTTGTAGAACTCAGTGCTTAAGATTCAAAAGTATATTAATTCACCAACAGATGACTACCAAATCAAATGGTCTTTCACCTTCCATTCTCCCACTTGCTATCTTTGGCTCAGCATCATGCCTCAGTTAAGACTGTCCACTTACGCACAAAAAGAAATATAAGCGAGGGTCCTCATCAGGTTTGTTGCTTTGAAAGAGATATGGCTCAAGATGAACATTGACATTATTTTTAAACTACTGTGGACAGCTTACTGTGCAATCTACACAATTGGGTACAGCTAAAGAGAATTCTAATAGAACAAAAATCTTACTGCCAGTGTCCTGACAGTACAAACTGAAGTGTAATCATTGGGACCACCCATGTGGTACCTGTCATTCATAAACTTTGCACCAGACAATTTAGTTGATGGTATCTACATAGCCATGGGAGGCAGTCCTGAAGGGGAAAGGGGTCCAGGAAGGCTGGACATTCTTCAAGAAGGAAATCTTAAAGGTGCTAGAGCAGGCCGTCCCCATGTGCCGAAAGACGAGCCGGTGGGGAAGAAGACCGGCCTGGCTGAACAGAGAGCTTTGGCTGGAACTCGGGGTGGGGGGAGGGAAAGGAGAGTCTATGACCTTTGGAAGAAGGGGAAAGCAACTCAGGAAGACTACAAGGATTGTCGTGAGGTTGTGCATGGATAAAATTAGAAGGGCCAAAGCCCAGCTAGAATTTAGTCTGGCTACTGCCATAAAAGACAATGAAGAAATGTTTCTGTAGACACATTAAGAACAAGAGGAGGGCTAAGGAGTATCTCCATCCTTTATTGCATGGGGGAAACACAGTGACAAAGGATGAGGAGAAGACTGAGGTACTTAATGCCTTCTTTGCCTCAGCCTTTAGTAGCAAGACCAGTTGTTCTCCAGATACCCAGCCCTCTGAGCCTGGAGAAAAGGAGGCTTGAGGGGAGACCTGATTGCTCCCTACAACTACCTGAAAGGAGGTTGTAGCGAGGTGGGGGTTGGTCTCTTCTCCCAAGTAACCAGTGATAGGACAAGAGGCAATGGCCGCAAGTTGTGCCAGGGGAGGTTTAGTTTGGATATTAGGAAGAATTTTTTAATTGAAAGGGTTATCAAGCATTCGAACAGGCTGCCCAGCGAAGTGGTGGAGTCACCGTCTCTGGAGGTGTTTAAAAGACGTGTTGATGCGGCACTTAGGGACATGGTTTAGTGGTGGACTTGGCAGTGCTGGGTTAATGGTTGGACACAATGATCTTAAAGGTCTTTTCCAACCATAATGATTCTATAGCCTATAAGTTCCCGTGCAATGTGCATGCACAGAAAGAATTTTGGTTTAGATCCTCATGATTTAGATATTTTTCTTTTTTTTTTTTTTTTTAAAGTCTGCAACAACTCACGAGAACCACTGAGATGCATACAGATGAAATTGTTTGTGTAGTCTATGGAGATGGTTGGCATCTGTTTGTCATGGAAACTCAGACTCCCCAGTTTTGAGGAGAGAAGAACAGAAAATAAGTAGAAAAAATTACAGATTTAGTGGTAAGAAAGCCACTGACATTGAACATTAAAGAAAGGCACAGCATAGTTTAATGAAGTTTCAGGGAACGCATCACCTGCTGAGGGAAATATCACATCTCAATTTGCCACAGGATCACCATCTCTCACTTACACAAATAGCCAAGGTTGGTGAGAGTAACAAAATAAAAACACTGACAAACTTACTTAATCTCTTACCATAAGAAATAGGACATCTCCCAGCTGAAAAAATGTAACTCTACTTTCCTTACTGAAGCCAGCATAAGGCAGGAATGTGTCAGACTCTCTTTTAGGAAAAAATGAAATGGACTGAAAGATTTCAATGCACAATATACAATGGCAGAATGAATTTTAACACTAAAAAAAAATACTTTTTATTACAACTGATGACATCTCCTTGCTTAGTACTTGCTGTTTATAGAGCTCTGTTCTCATACGAGGTCTCCCCACTTCCCTGGAGTAGCAGATTCAAGAAGAAACTGGACAGATTACTGTGCAAACAGGAAGAAACTTTCCAAGATGCAACAGCTCAGAGAGAAATGGCTGTCCCTGTCCTGCCAACGCATGTGCTTTTATTTGTTATTTTTAAATACTTGCGTTCTTACGGTGTCTGGCTATGAAAAGAAGCTTTACTTAAGTGCAGTCCAAAGATCCAAAACCCAGAAGATGACAGAATAATCACAATTAAAAATATTTAAGGCCTTATTCCCTCCACTCTCTTGATTTGCGTGTTTTAGTTGCTGAGGTTGCTGGTTCCAACTGCCCTAAAATGCTGATCTACACAGAACCCAAACCATCAAAACAAGAAGGGATAAACAGACGTCTGATATTTTCCCATATAATAAGCAAGGGAAAAACATTAACATTGGCATAATTATTGTGCCAGAGACTGAATTTCAGTGATAGTCAATATTTCTGAACTAGAGATGAAGGGGCAGGAGAAAAGAATCTTATAATCTAGGTACATAAACTTTGGATCTGATAACACAAGAAGGATCCCATTTCTACATCATAAATTATTGGGTGGAGAAATGCAAATAGGAAAGCTTTTGTGGATAAGACCAACACACATACCTTCAGGTTCTAAAGGACATGAAAATATTTTTAAGTACATGCACACACATAAGTTTCTGGTAACATTGCCCAGTAAGTAGTTAATACATTCATATTTTCTCTTCCTATATACCAACAGTAAAAATATAAATTGTGTCATCTCTTTAAGAACAGCAACATTTAATGCCCATTCCCCATAGTCATGAGGAGGTTTGTAAATATTTTTATATACTTTAATAACATCCGATTATAATTTTGTGCTAATTGCTTTCATCAGCCCAACCTGAAGTGTTATAGTATTTTTCCATAATTAAGCAATAGCACATGATAAGCAGTGCTTTTCAGAGCTATTACAGTACTTCCTAATGCTAAAATAAACAAAAATCATGCATCTTAATTATAACCAATAAAAATTCCATACACATTTAATTATATGCTACAGTGAAATTCTCATAACTTTAAAAAAAGCTCTGTCATGATTATTAAGATGTTGCTAATATGAGCTCACACTAATGGGCTGTGCCCACTATTAATGTCATTGCAAATAGTTTACATCAGGAGTCTGTATCTCCAATTTAAATGTTAATGGACTGAGTCTTTTTCGTTCATAGTGTAAGAAAAGGATAAAGCCACTGAAGTCAATGAGATTATGTAAAATTGCTAACTGGAATAGTACTGGCTCAATCTTCAAATGTGTAGTATGGAGCATAACGAATTCTCACATACTTTTATTCCTAGGTCCTGTCAATACAAAAAAAAAAAAAAAAAATCCCTAATACCACCAGTACACATTGCATTTGAATCAGGGCAAAATTATAGGTCTTTCGTGTGAATGAGACTGATAAAGATCATAGGTATCTCAACTTCCGTAAACCATGGATTACCTTTAGGCAAAAGGTTAACAAGGCAAGTTGCAGTTTGACATGTGACATGTGAAACGTGCCCAGACCCCCAGATGGTAGTGTCACACTACTCATCTCTACAGCAGTTCCCAAAGCAGTAGCTCTTTCTCCAAGGTGTCTATACGGAGGAAGAGGAGTGATGTACAAGCACCGAGACATCAGAGTTCAGTCTGGAGGTCACTAGTGAATAACTCTACCATCACAAAGGTAAAAGTCTGAACAGATATCACTCTTGCTTTTAAAGGATGAGTTTAAACGTCATTCCATGAACAAACCCCGTTTCTGAAGTTTGTTGTCCCCTCCCAGTGCGTATACATGATACTTACTAGATAAATGCCCTGAAGTCTTTGGTTTACAAAGTTTACACATCAACTCTACCATTATTCAGACAGATCAGAGAGTATTCTCTCACACTTGGTAATGTACCTAGATAAGCTCACAGCAACCAATCAGGTGACAAAAACAAGCACGTAAAGATAAATTTGTCTGTTAAACAATGCCTAGAAAAATAATTTGTAATATTATTGATTGTAACTAAAATCTGAATAATCTTCTAGTGCACAAAACCGGAAATGTTCCTAAAATAGTTTTTCCCTGAAATTGGAGAAGTTTGCATAAAAACAATGCTTAGCTGAACAGTGAACAGCTGCTCCATTTCAGGTACTTCCTGTTCTATTTCCATCCTGCACCTTTACATGGCCAGAGAAACCAGGCTCCATCCTACCTTCTTCCTTGGCCTCAGCAAAACATCGGCATGTTCTCCTGAAGCCTATTACCAGCTCCCACAACTTAGATCAGCTTGTAATATATCCATGAGGAGACTACCATGGGACAAGTCTCACAAGAAAACATAAAGATATTCTGCCCTTCCCCACCCCAACACTGTTGTACCCCAATTTACAACCACTGTCATCATGCAGCCGTAGCTTGCATTTGCAGTCTCTGCTTCCAAGAAGTTCCTACAGTCTTAAGCAGGATTTAAACTGTCCTGAGGGAGATATTTGTGTTGCTTTTCCTGCACCTCCTTTCCATCATTGTGTTCTTCCTCTTGTTGTCTCTTTGTTTCTTACTAACAGTTTTAGTACAAGTCTTTAGTATTAAGTGGCAAGTAACAGGCATTAATTAGGCCCACTGGTGTGCTGTTCTGCACAAATATGTACCAGGAATCCTTCCTTGCCACAAATTGCTTATAGAATATTATGTCCTTTTTTTTTTTCACCCATTGCCCTTTTTCCTCACTGCCTTCTTCCCCGTTTTTCTTTCCTACCATTTAAATTTTAACATAGATTTTTGCAATACCACTTTATAAGAACTGCAAGAGCTTAGAAAGAATAACTGTATGAAATTCTCTATTCTTTTATTTAAGACTCCTCAAGACTGAAGAAAGCATTATTAAAGTCATGGGAGAAATATCTGAGTCCCAACCAGCAAAGTTAAGAACAAAGTTCTGGACTTGAATTTCAATGTTGAGTAAGGAGAAGCAGTCAACATCTCTCCTGTTTGGGTTACATACTTAAGCAGCACAAGTGGAAACTGTAATAATTCAGTGACTTCTTTGCTAATCAGTGTTAATGCCCCAGGGAGATTACAGTATTTAAAAGAAGATCTTAGACTACTTCATATTCAGACCACTTCTTAAAGCAGACCTACTTTCCTGGCCAGTAGTTCTCTCAAACTCTCAGCCACAAGCCAGCACATTCCCTTGTGTGACCGTCCTACTGTGTTATGCATCAAAGTAGGACAGTTCTAAGGAGAAAAGATGTAATGAATTCTACTATGCTTGGTTATGTCTATGAAACTGTAATATTTACTCCTCCCTGACTACAGAAGCTTATGAGTCCCATATCTCCCTCTTTCTTAGAAGCTACTTCAAACTTTCCAGCTCATTTTGAAATTCAAAGCTGGCCTTTGCAGGCTTGCTTCCCCTCTCTTTCCATTTTGGAACAGTAAAGGTCAAATTTCCTGCGAAAAGGTACCAGAAAAGAAAGATATTATAGTGCAGGGCAGCCAAATGCTTGATATCTTTATTTTAATTGGCAAGATGAAAAAGAATCATTTCTGAAGGTTCTGTAAGTCCCTAAAACAACTAGTGCAGCATAGTTGCCTGAAGATTAATGGATTCTTCCCTAATCTCCTTTATAACAGATGGACCACCATGGACTATCGGTGATCCATGAACCACAGCTGGCCCATCTCATTTTAGACAATCGGGGATTAATAATGTCAAATTGCCAGTCTCCTAAGAGACTCTGACTTCCTACAAAAGAATGAGCTTTCAGCATGGTATTGTTTAAGTGTCACTAACCTGATCTTAAGTTTTTTTGGAAAAAGAACTTTACCCACATTATCACATTCAGCCACTGTTGTATCTCCATTTAAACTGTGAATGCCTGATTTTGCCCCTACAAACTTCTGTGTAGTTTTGATTGCTTTCAGTGTGAGTTAGCTCCAAGTACACATGTACCAAAGTGGAGTTAGCGATAGTTTTACTACTCTGAGAAAAACAGATTAATAATAGGTACTGAACGCGTTCATTGAACACTGCATTAGTCCAAACATCAAGTGATTATGAATCCCAGGTGCTTTAACAAAGAATGGAAAGTATAAATAGATAATTTTCTTCTTCATAATCTAAATTGCAAACGGTGTTTCAGCTCCCCCTACAACAGCTGAGCACATCACTCTTCATTAGAGACTTTCAACTCAGAAATCCTCTGAACTTTGATCAGATCACATTGAACAGCCTTAGGAAGGTGTACAGAGTTTTGGGGAGGGCCTCGTAAGCAAATCAGCAGTTTCTGTTCTCAGCCCACAGTGTCCACTTTTTCACTGGTTCTTTAATACTGACATTGCCCACAGTGTGGGCAATCATCTTAGTGTGCTTGCTCCAATCTAATTTCTCTTTTTTGGTCCCAATACCCAGCCCCAGACACCAAAGGACATCCAAAATCTGCTTGCAGTAAATCAGGATTTGAAGAAAAATCTGCAGGTATAATAGCAGTTAAAGAAAAAACAGAACTGTGTCATATAATCATTCCTGGAACATATTACTGGCATAAGAACAGGTAATAATTTTATAACAGGCAAAGAGAGGCCTTACTTTCTCTCCTTCTTATTTTAATGTCTTACTCTGACTTGCACTTGGACTACTTGTTATTTAAAGTACTTGCTAGCATCAGTGAGGGTGTTTGGTAGAATTTGTACCGGATCAAGATTTGTACAATGAGGGCCATAATGGATGTCCCCATCCTTGTAATGGATATGCTGTTGTTGGTCTCCAGTACTCCTTATTTGAGTACCCGTCAGCAGAGTTGTTACAAACTTTTTATGGAGTTTGTAAGTGTCATTTCAATTGCTTTGGGATGAAATGTGACCTGTTTCCATCAGAGTGGAAGTCTTTCAGGCTGCCTTTGGGAAATAGATCAGAAATAGAAGTGTCGTCTTCATTGTATATGTGGTTTCTCACATCAATCCTAATTTGAACCAGAAATATCACAAACAAATCTAAAAGGTGCAGACTTCAAGTCAAGATTAGTAGTTTTACACCTGTCAATCAGATGCTAAGCTAATGTTCTCTATTACAGAAAATGAAGGAAACACATCAGCATTTTGGGGAAGGGACATTGTTCAAACATGCACTCCAGAGCAATAGTAACAGACTTGCCTTTGGACGCAAGCTCATTATGGCAGGGCTTGCCTGGGTTTGAACGGCAGCTTTTAGCTGATAAGGACCATTCAAATCACAAGTCCCTGGCAGGGTTTGTCATGGTCCTACCTGGCAAACTCTTTGGCACAGCTTGCCCCAGCTACCTTTGTTTACTCTTGGAGTAAGCTTCAAGAGACAGAGCTCCATTCCTACATTCTTCCAAACTGACTAAAAGTTTCCAACAGCACCTTCTGAACCAGGGAGTGTATTTTCCTACTGGAGTAAGAAAATACGTAAAAATGTTTTCAAAGAGCCTAAAGTTTATTGTCCAGTTAAGCTAATAATGACAGTTTTTATTACACAATAAAAAATACTTTTTATTTGCATACGTTCTCTAGAATTTGCCTCATCTTTGTATGGTATCATAAATTACTTTTATAGCACCATAAAGACAGGAATCATATCCACTAAGTAATTAATCATATTTTAGGATTTTTATTAGACTAGAAAATAGTCCAAGCTTCCCAGTTGCATTTTCACAGGAGTGTTACACAACAATTTACTGCAAATTTTTGACTCTTTGTAAGCCCATGTGCAACGCACAAATTCCAATTCTTTCTGAAAGCTGTGGTTTGGTTAGAGGCATCTAGCTAGGACCTTACCTGAAACATTTCACAATAAGTAGAATTACTACAGTAAAATCTGTTCAAATAACTTAATGCATTCCTATTCACACCAAGAGAATTCATCATGCACCCTGTTGACACAATGGACACCAAAATGTTATAAACCAGTATCTCCAATTTTAGCAAGCAGTACATTTCTGGATCATTAGGCAGTCAACAAAGATTTCTTTGCAGTATTCCTCTTTTCTTGCTCTCAGTAGTTCAGCCTTTGGTGACAGAACATATTGGACCAACCTTACTCTATGTTCCCTTTTCATCATTCAGCAAATTATGGCTTACATGCTTCCAGGTTTCTGCACAGTCTGTATTTGTGCCACTTACTCATACAAGCGGTAACACTTTTCAGTGTGAACGCTAGTGCCAGGAACCCATAAGATCAGACAGTTAAACAGGGGAAGATGAATAGAAGCTACTACCATAGTATTTTAATGTGACCTAGAAACGGGGAATTGAAACAGTTGCTGACTGCGGGATCTCAAGATTTTGCAATCAGAGGGTTTGTAACAGGCTCTGAACACCAGACAAAGAGTGACTGGTTATTTTGTAGGACAGAAGTGGTTACAAGAAATTTTTGCAGAGGAAAAAAAAAAAAATGTTGGAAACACAATGGAAGAACCATTTTAGTCATCTTTGCGCCAAGTTTTTTTAGATGGGTTTCATAATCAGAAAATATTTCAACAAATCCATTAGGATCTGGCAAGAGAACTGATTCTGTGCTACGGAAGAAGTAGCACAGATTATTTGAACATACTTCAGCATTTTTAACATCAGTGTTTCTTCACTGTACATAAAATATTGTTAGGCTCAATCGCTTAGTATTTACATATACTGATATACAAAAAGATACTCCCTGCCTTTGATTTTTAAAGAGACTTACCAGGGTAAGAATGCTTTCTGTCAGTTTTAAACACTGTCTTCCCTTGAACATATAGAAATATTTTAAAGGTTGTGTATGTAATTTTGTTTTTTCAAATTGGTAGAACTGAGACTTTATTTTCCAGTCATCAAGAAAGAAATTAGAAAACAGAACTCAGAGATATCCAAAGTTTGATAAACTTAATAATCACAATGAAAATGAAGCTATTCAATTCCTATGCCATGCCTGAAAACACTGCTATCCCAAATTCTGCCAGAGGAAAAACAACCACCAAAAAACCCCTCAATGACACTGTCCCACTAATTCACCGTTAACAGCTCTCACAGCACCGCAGCGAGGTAAGCCATAGACAGTTACCTTTTGATGCCTCTTCCCTGCCCAACCAATATCGGCTAGGGGGACTTCAACAGCAGCCAATCCAGAAATGCAGCATGTGAAACAGTTTCAGAGCCAAACAACACAAAGCTTTGCAAATTGTTTCCATATTCTGAGCTTAATTTCAAAGGCCAGTTCTACTTGGAATGCAATTTAAGATGACTGAGGAAAAAAAGTGTTTGAATGTGTCACAGTTTAGGGAAACTTCAGTACTTAAACTTAATGCTAATAGGTTAGACCAGTCTATTTGATCAGGTGGTGATTTTATAACAAAGAAGTAGGAGTTTAGGTTGGATATATCTTTAGTCAGAAATGAATTCCAACAAATGCAGTTTCAACACTCACCATGGAGAGCAAATGCAGGCAATGTTTCGCTATCAGCACTAAATTCTTGGTCAATCCATACTGAGAGAATCTTTTAGGAAAACTGAATAATGAATACATTGAACGAGTTGAAGTGAGCTCTTGGATAATGCAATAGTATGCTAAGATGAAGCAATTTTGATCTGAAGAGTTATTAATGACCTAATCATAGAGTACAGTCATCTATAATTGGCCTGCAAAAACACTTCATAATGGCAACGAACAGATTTACAGTCCATCCTTGCTTTAGGCAGAAATTTCATTGCAAGTGTCTGAGACAGTCTCTTAAAACATGTATACTGTGAGTCTGTCATGTATTGCACATCTGATAACTTCCACCAAGAGAAGCCGCACAATTCTGGTGACAACTGAGGGGATTGCTCTTTTGGTTATTAAGAGAGTTCCCATTTCAGAAACTCGTAAGTTGGACATTTTCTGGATAAGTCATATCTTGTGTTCAAGTGACTATTTTCTTTTTAGTCTAATAGCATCTTGCACTGTGTTACTTTACTTTAGAATTATTAAAAAAAAAATAATAAAATGCCAGCAGTGCAAGAAGCTTACTTCTCACTTAGTTTTGTCTCCCAGTCAATCACCCACTAGTTGAAGAACTAGGGTCAGTTGTTTTCTGTCACTGTGGAAGAGTTCAATTTCATAGTACTAGAACTCACCACTTCACAGCAACGGTTTTGATGACACACCAGGGTAAAGCCTGTATAATATAAAGCAGAGGATACCAGGAACAAATACTCTTCTGAGGTCAAGGGAATTGAATCGCATAGAAAAATAAGACCTCAAAAGCAGTATAATAAAGGTATTCAAGATGATGGAAGTGCTCAATAAACTAGAGCTTTAGGTATTTTTATACTGATGAAATAAAAAATTTAAAGGATATCTCACAACTTAAGAAAGGAGGAATAGCAAAACATAAGCAGAACTATTAAGCTAGGTAGTTAAAATATAATATGGTACTTGTTTCATTTATTTTCACAAGAAATATAAGCATATACACTGCAATTATCTAAAGAGAGCCTCCAGAAGATCACTCCCTGAATGGTTCAGCTAGCCAATATTACAGTTCCTTGAGGTAGCGTTTTAAGTGATTTTTTTT
>NW_009618319.1:30655-81272 GCF_000690535.1 Cariama cristata | reverse complement strand
TTTTTAAAAAAAAAGGGGTAGTAAAGCTTCACAGAAGTCACTGCAGCTACAGAGAAATCCATCAGGGAGGATGTGACCCTCCTGTAGCAATGGAGTTACCCCACCTCCATCAGGCAGCATGTTGCTTTGGCATGCTTAAATCTATCATTATCTTCTCTGATTAATATCAAAATTGCTGCTTGCTTATCATTTTAGTAAAGGGGCTTTTGTGTTGTGGAAATGGCCGAGAAAGATCTGATGCTAAGGTACAAAGAAGCAGAAAGAGACAGTTTCATTTTCAATAGAATACCCTTTCAAGACCTTTTCCCCCAGGGCCACTGTAACAGAATGCTGTATTTAAATCAGCAGGTCATGCATGAGAAGATAGTTTAACTGCTAATTAACACTAGATGATATACTGAAAATTACATGCTAATTAATTCACTGTAGATCTAAGTGCCTTTCCTTCTATGTCATTTTCAATGAACATATTAACATGAGAAATAGAATGGCGTAAATTACTAATTCATATGACAAACATGTGAAGCTATATTAAATAGTTGATGGAGGTTAACTAAAAAGGAAGGTGAGGGTCAAAGTTGTCAACCATGGGCCATGGTATCATAAAGATACCACACATTAAAAAGAAAAGAGCTTATATTACCCATTCAACCTTCCTGTCAGTTTGATGTTGTTCTCTTATATTAGATTTTCTTTCAAGACAATCATTATTCAGAAAATAGGATTCAGCTTTTCAGAATACAATAGTGAAAATCCCACAAAGTAAGAACAAGTAAATTGAAAGGAAATAATCTTGTTCTTTTAGAAAGTGACAGTCATTACAGTTTTTAAATAAACTAACTGTTAACTATCCACACACCAAAACATTTTGAAAATGGCAAAGAAAGTGGGCAGGCATAAGTTAGAGAGGTAGCTAAGGAAATGGATATTCCAAGTAATGGTTCTGCATCATTTCCGGTCTAGAGCAAGAGAAGCATTTTAACTCACATATGTACAACATCACTACCCAGAGCTACTGATTTAGTAACTTTGAATTTTGAGGTATGGAACTACCTCAAATAAAGTAAAATCAGGCCACTAAAAAACAAAGATCAAGCAATTAACTGCTAGACATCGCCTATGCTTCTAAAGGACCTAAAATTCCAAGAAGCGACTATAGGTCAGCCCAACTTGGGATTTCAAAAAGCATATAGAAGAAATTGTTGTAATGCTAAAATTTCATTTTGTTTGTCATATAATGATACACCTACATGCCTGGCTATTTCTATCGTTTAAAATGTTGAGTTTCTTCCTTCTAGTACCTTCCAACAAAAGTGCTGGTAATTTGTCACTAGAGAAAAGTTAGCTACCAAGGCCCAGCCAGCAATTATTTTTTCTTTACATAGACTTCAGCTGTGCTCGTGGTCCATATAATCTGATGTATATACACACACACACGCATATTTAAATGCTTGTATATGGGGGATCATGAAAGCATTTTGAAAAGCTACATTCCAACTTTGTTTTTCATGTCAGAGCTGCTGCAGCCTTCTAACACCAGTGAAGCAGCTGGCTGTGCTAGATTGCAGGGCCAGAAGGGACAAGGAGTTTTGCTGAAAAAGATGGCCATAGCTCTCATAAAGGACACATAAAATGGAATGCAAGACAGTTCACAGATGACGGTGCTAGGGCAACAGGAAGATCGTCCCGCCTGTCTCTAATACCTTTCCCACTTAGCAAGGAAACAGTTTAGTTTTTCCTGTGTCTCCATTTAACTTTACCTCTACAAATATGTTCATTATCTCCCTCACGAGAGTAAGGTGTAGCTAGTCTTCACTTCAGTATTTTGCATAGTATTTGCACCACCACTGGCAGTTTCCTACTGCAAGCCAAGTAGCCAATCCCCCAACTTAACTTGAGAAAATATTTTCCGGTTTTTTGAAAAATAATCAGCTGATCTTTATTTTAAAAGTTCCACTATCCATCTATTTTTATTTCCATGCATTATTTTATTTGGTCTCCTACATTTAAATTCTAAATATTTAACAATCATTTAAGTCAACAGAATATCTCTGAAAGCATTTATGAAAAGGAGCTTCTGCAAGAATATCCTTTTTTTGATTCAGTACTGTTCGATATATATATCAATAGTATCTTTTTCAATAAAAAGTCATCTCCTCAGTAAACATTGTCTTTGAATTAAAAAAGACCAGTGTGCAAATCATCTTGAAATGAAAATCATATCTCCATAATACAAATTTTTCTATTGGAATTGAGAATTCCGCTTTATACATACACAGTAGTAAAGTCATTTGGGGTATTTGCATTAGAAATAATGTTCATTTGTAGCTAAAAGATACAGGAAAGAAGAATATTAAGGGATTTTTCTTTTATTTTAATAGCACAACAGATAACATAGAGCCAGGGAATTTGGTGCAAGGAGGCTAGCGACCAAGCCTTGTGCCTTGGAGAACTAGAGTTAAACTCTTATTTGTTCACAGTCTCCAGGAAAAATAGTTGGTATTTAGTCATCTTACACAACCCACGCTGAGAAACAGAACTTGCCCACCTGTGTGGCTAGTTCACTATCGAAAATTACCAGGACCATCTTTCACGAGAGATGCAGACATGCAACTTGGAATCTATCTTTCCTGCCTAGCACAGAGCAGTGCCAAAACTTTAGGGTAGATTAAAAAATTTTCTTGTTATAGGCTTCTGTCTAACAAGGATCTGAATAACACACTTTAACTCTGCGATATGACATAGGATACAAAAGCTGGAAAAACAATACAACCAGAATTTTTTACCTTGCTAGAGACAACTGCAGAACACATGCTAGGCAGTTCAGGGAGATCCAGAGAAAGCAGAAATGAGAAGACTTACCGCACCTTCTCAAAGCTTTGTAGTTCTATGACCAGAGTAAACATCCAATATCAAAAAACTTTTTTCAAAAAACATTAGCATATACCTGCCATATTTAGGACTGATTAGCCCTTATAGCTGGAAGAAAAACACTACACAGTCTAGTAAGACACTGAATGCATGGAAGACAAGAGAGGTAAATGGATGCTGGGGTGGGATAGAAAGTGGGAGATAATTCAGATTCAGCTGTGTCCAATTAGGCTGACCATCCACCTCTGATTCAGCTCTAACAACTGCACCTGATCTCACTTGGGAAGTGCTTATTACAGTAACTTCATTTTACATTTTCTGCACAAGATATTCAGAGAAAAAAAAAAAGAGTATATTGTAGGTAGTATCTAGCTGGCTGTAAGCCCCTGTGGTCAGAACAATAACTTTTGTAGAAATTGCTTGTCTTGACAGGGTAGTCCACTAAAGCACTGATGGACTTTGAGTAGAGCTTTTAAGTTTGCAATGACAACTCCTGCACAGCTGGGTGAGTTGACAGGTAGGTAGAGCAAGTAAAAAAAAAATAAATTGTGAAGCAGTTAAGTAACTGCAGACAGGTGGAACTTGCCACTAGCAGAGCAAAGTTACCATAGTCACTGACAGCTACATGTCTCACCTGTTTCTCTCAAATACATGGTGGCTTCCGCTGTTGAGCTCTGGATTACATTGACTAAACATTTGAGAATGTTCTTAGAATGGATAAGTGAAAACAACTGTTCCCAGGTCCATCTTTTATATGCCTACCATTCTTCCATCACACATTTTGACTTAGGGATCCTCATGCATGGAGCCCAAGCTCTGTTCACAACGCTTTTCACATAAGCTGTGTTTTGCAGACACAAACCAAATTTGAACTCTGATTCCTGGCACACTGAAGCTTGCATCACATCTACTGCAGTCAGAGACTTAGGTATTGCCTAACCACGCATGCTGCGTAAGATAGAAAAAGAAGAACATTTAGCATAAACTGATGAGGCTCACTCATTGACTCCCTCACTGCTAGTGAATATTGAACCCTGCACAATTTACCTTCTAATGGGGAGAAGGCACAAGACATCTGATATCCCCTCACTAGAGTTGCTAAGATGGAGTGACCAATTTGACCCTTAGGCCTTTCTAACAGTCAAGCTGCGCTATTTTTCGGGCATGAGTAACTCTAGTAGGATCTATTGTCACTTGAAAAGACTTTATTCTCTGAGAAGGCCCTATTGAGAGACTTAAGCGAGATTTCTATGACTTTTTAAGCAATTAAAATAATTCTTAATTTCAGTGAGGTGCTTTTAATCACAAGTGAGCCAGTTTATAATCCAGAATTCAAGGAAATCAGGAGCATTCAATTCTCCTACAGATTTTTTAATAGATCTTGTGTGAATACATATTTGCCACTTCAAAACAAAAAAGATGTGGCTTAAGTTCTGTTAAGAAACTTTTCACTAAGGGATAGAGGGACAAATCTAGCACTCACTGAAAACAAGGATTTAAGTTTGGAATCATTAACACAAATGTAATACATCATAACTGATCACACAGGGGAGCCATCCGAGCCCCTTTTGGCCCCAACTGCTCTATCTGAGCGGAGGGCTACAGACCGTCACACATGATATTTCTTAAATACACGATTTCTGAACTAAAAAATGCGACTTTTCAGTATCTTCTCACACTTTTAAAGCTTGAACTCCTCACAGGAACAGAGGTCACAAAAATCAACATCTACAAACATCTTTTGTACTAGTTGAGGGGTGGGGGGTTAGCCTTGAATAAATAACATTACTCCATTAGGGTTTTTTTAATGCAGTTTCATCTGTACAAGATCTAATCTTAATCTTCTCTTCACCCTAACCTTTTTCTTTTCCTTTTTCTTTTTTTTAAAGTAATGCAGTCTGTAAGAATACATCTATATGGAAATTAGTTCAAAAGATTGTTGTAATAAATACCTAAGTATATAGTACTAGTAGAATTTATATTTCTTAAATATGAAAAATAGGGTTAAGATATGGAAAATTAAAACCTATTTCACATCTTGCACTTTTACACTCCTAAGCAGAGTATTAGCATGTTTTATTTATTTAACGAAAATTATTATCCAAACATCAAATAAGCAAGATGGTTCAGCCATAACACACAAAGTGATTAATATATCCACTACCTTTTTAACAGTAAGTAACTACTGTTTACCACAAAACAAGTACCCAGAGAAGCTAGGAATCCCGTGAGATGCTTATGCATGTATTTTTATTTAAACATGTATTTTACATTGATTGTTTCTCAAATACTTACAGTTATCTTCTTAGACCAAATTAGAGAAGCGCTCCAGTTTCTGTTAGTGCCTTAGCCCATCAACACTATAACAAGCTGCAGCACTTGTTCAGATCATGGAATTTTCTTGAGTTCTGTAAATGAGATAGTTAAGAGTAAGAGAAGGGATTAGTTTCCAGACTTGAAGACTGACAAAAAGACTATATTTAGATAAATATGAATTGTTTAAAATATGCAAACATGTATTGACTGCTGAGTTAGGTATTAAAAATTGAAGTTACTCAGTCTACTCTGACTAGGATAATGTTAGTGATGTCAAAATCTTTATGGTTATAATTTCTAACAAAGATAAGGAACCGATGTAAATCATTTGGGTAGAACAGTTCTTGACAGGACAACAAGTTAAAAGGAACAAGTAGATCTGAAACCAGGGACCAGAAAACTTCAGTGGGCTGATTGCCCAAGAAACTTAGCTGTCAGCTAGAAATGTGTCCTTAAGGTGAACTTAGCTCATTATAATATGAAAACCACACCTCCAGTACTAAAAGCTACCCGCCTCCAAGTAAAGACCCCTCCCACTGAGTATGTGCAGTCCATTCAAGGTGCACTGTGCCTTGAGTTCAAGATGAGAGAAAGTTAAGCCGGTCGCAGCTTAGCCAAGTAGTGGTGTAAATTCATTATGCAAATATTACCTGGGTAGAATTGTATAAATATGCTTATCTTTTTGAATTGGGTGTGCTAGTTTTGTGGGGTCACCCCCTAGCACCCCTTTCTGCTCAGAACTGCCAACAAATAACTAATATCTTGATTCTGTGTGTTATTGGCTTGCACACTGGGTAAATGAACTCCAACTTTTGGGACAAAGTTAGTACATAAAATGAAGTTGAACCAGCACAGTCATATCCAATGGCTTTATTTTGCCAAATTCAGATCCAACAGCTAAGAAATACAGTGTTTATTCTAATCAAGGGAAACAGATTTCCTGACAAAATTGCTTAAGTTCACATTTCTTTCTGAATTTTAAGATACAGGAAAAACTTTTAAGCACTCACAGAAGCAGCACCTCAGGATACACATAGCTTTGAGGGCAGGTGGCAGTTCTCCAGGTAGAACCTACGTGGCCAGGGCTTGTGCATCCACCCTTCTGCCACAGTCACTGTGCAATGCATGGGGTGGCACTCCGTCCCACCAGTTCAGGGGTGCCCAGAGCCCTTTCCAGACCATGCTTGTAGCCCTGCTGCTTCCCAGGCCGAACGGGGGTCGAGGAAAAACTAAACTCTCCAGTGTTCCTTTCTCGCAAGGAAAGGATTTTACAAATCCCACTGCTCCCCTGAATTACCTCCTGCAATTATTAGTACCATCATGATGCTCTTCTCTCTCCCATCACCTTCTGGCTTTTGCTCCAGTCCCCACTGGGGTGTTGCGGGTGGCTGATCTCCAGCCCCTAGGTAGGGTGCAGCTGGGGCTGTGACCCTCGCAGGCACTGCTATGGGGCAGGATTTGCTCTGTTGCCTTCCCAATGCCATCCCAGGAGCTCGGTGAGACAAACAGGGGGTTGTGGCTCCTCAACTCACAGAAAATCTGAAAAATTGCAGAAATATCAAAGCTATCAGTGTAACACAGGATGAAGCTTTTGTGCTCTTTAACTGAGCAGACCTCTCAGCATGAGCAGCACGAGTTTGGCTCACCTAAGGGCTAAAAAATTTGGTTTGGAACACATAAAACCTAAAGTGTCTTATGAAAAAAAGACATTTATGAATTTATGCTATAGTGCCCAATTAGAGAGTTCTCATATACTAGCAATTATTTGAGGGTATTTGGCAGCTTCTTCTCCTTTCATTTTTGCCCTGGAGCGTGGAGACATATTTTCCAGCGCAGGATAACACGCAAATAAGCACTATAATCTCACTGGTCTCTATTTTTTGCATGAAAACCAGGAGGATAGCTGTCACTAAGCTGTTTATTCAGGCCAAATCCCCAGGTGCCCTGCAGCAGCCCCCCAGGTGGTTTCTCCAGGCACAGTCGCACCCTGGCAGAGACTGTCTCCTCTGTGCAGTGTTTGATTTCCTCTGTTGAGTTTCTCTCCATCTCTACTATAACTTCTTAAACTTTGATTCCTGCAGGAATCAAATTTAATCTGTTTCAGTATATTTTATGCTCCACTGATTTATTCAAAGCTGAATAAAAGCATTGCAGTACTTACATTTCCTATTTTATTTCAGGAACTATATTATTAGTAGCCCCATTCAGGAACTAGATTAACTCGAGTCAGGCAGATTAAAAACTCAACCTACACCTGTGGTGTTCAGCTTCCACTTTAATCTTATCCACTAAATTAAAAAAGGTCTGGAAAAAAATGAGGCAGATTAACCTATCACTTGTCTCATAGAAAGGTCTTTATGGTAAAAGAAGATTCAGTTCTCCTGCAAGTCTGGTAAATTTTCCCTTTCTTCACTGGAAAATACCACCTCTGTACCAAACTATTCCATTTCATTGAACAAAACAAAATAGCCCTTTTGAGCTGTACATGCAAAAAAACGGTTTTAATATACACCCAGATGAAAGGAAAACCACCACTATATTTCTGATGTTTGACTGGTAGTACAAGAAAAATTAAAATGTTTTCTCTTTTTGCTTAATTTTTATTCTATAACTAATAGATTTATTATTTGATACTCCTTTTTTGAATAAGATTCCTGTATTTCTTTTTCTAGTCACACTCTGGTGTTATGTGAGTGAACTTTCTGGTTTTAATATAAACTAAAACTGAGTAAAGGATTAAAATAATATATACATATATATAAAATAGTTTTACTATAACATGTGTATTTGTATATATACACAAATATAAAATAGTTTTACTATAGCATGTGTATTTGTATATATACATATATGAGATGATCAGCTAGTAAATATTTTATTTTGCTTTGTATAGGGCAGAACATATCTAGATGAGCTCAGACAGATTGAACAATAAAATGAACATGACAAAATGGGTTTTAAGTCAGGAAACAGAACAGTAAAGCAATTTCCTGAGTTATTTAAATGCTTTCATTGCAGAAATGTCATTACATACTTGAATTACACTGGAATATAATTGTATAAACACCACAAATAACAATGTTTTACCAAGAAAAACAGAAGTTAAGAGAGAGGAATTATTTCCTGCCGTGTTTCTTCATTTTAAGATCAGGTTCTAGTTGCTGTAAAAAATAAATCAAAAGAAGGCTTCTAAATTTATTTTAGGAATCCATGTCCTTTGCACTTACGCACATACTTGACTTAAAGTATCTGATATGTGAATTGTTTCATATATTTAGTCCCCTGTAGGTTTAAGATACAGCCCTTAACCAAGCACCCTCCCTCTGAACTATTTAGGCGACCTTAATCAGAATTTTAGTTTCAAAATTTAGCATCACTGAGGATACTTATGAAAAGACTGCTTATAAGCAAATTAATTCTAAAGTTTTCTTTTCATAGGCAAAGACAGAGGATGACTTTTTTCTTCTCACGTGTTCTTCTTAATTTTGGTATTATATGCATTACAAATTCATCACAAATATCTGCCTGGTGTGTCTAGTTGAAATGAAAGATTGCAGAACAATATTATCAAAAATAGAGACTAAATGAACAATCGGAGAAGTTGTGTTTACTTACGAATTTGGAAGTTAAGTGAATTTTAATAGCCTGAGAGTGGTCAGGTGAGAAAATAATTGTAAAATGTGTATTGTAGAATGTTTGTTATCACTTAGAAATTTTAATTGAAGTTGTAATTGAGCATAAACTTACATATATTATTATTAATCTAACCCCACTGATTTTAGGGATTCCCACAAAAATATCTATAAGTAGGATTTAACCCTTATCTAGCCCTAAAATATCCACTAAAATTTGAAAGCCAGTTGTGGCTCTTCCTACTTGCTGTCTCATCAACCCAAACAGGGCTGATTCAAACCAGGTGCACACATTATGGGTAAAGGTCACTTTCCTATTTGTAGTGACAGTATACTTCTAGAAGGACTTTAAGCCATACTCTATCACATTGTGAATTAAAAAGGAGGCCTGTATGGAGACAATTTCAGTTTAAATACATATACTTCTTCATTGTTCCATAAAACTATATGTTATGACCAAGCAGCTCACCTCCTCAGAATAATTTTTGTCTTTAACTTAGCTTTTGGGAAAGATTAGTTGCAAGTACATGACAAAGAACCTTCTTCTCAAACGAATATGACACCAAACTGAAACAGATCCACTCCTCCTCTTCCTCCTTCCAAAGTCCTTACTGATAACAGTTATATCCAGGGAATGAGTTGGAAACAAGACTAAATCACAGTGGATTCCTTTTGCTTTCACTCCAGCCCCTGTTACAAATTCCCACATAAGTCAGTCATTTAGGTCTTTTTTCCAGAGGCAGCAAACATTGTTTCCCACAGTGTTCAGCTGGACCCATAACTGGTCATCAGCTTTACAAACAGACGTTCTTACCTTCCTCTGTGCCTCAGTTTCCCCATTTGCAAGAAGAGGTAATAATGACATCCATCTATTTCAAAGAGATA
Organism: Cariama cristata; assembly: GCF_000690535.1. NCBI lineage: Eukaryota > Metazoa > Chordata > Aves > Cariamiformes > Cariamidae > Cariama > Cariama cristata. The sequence goes on along the minus strand of NW_009618319.1, from coordinate 71,568 downwards.
CTACCTTTGAACAATATTTGAATGATAATTCTAACTGTTTCATGAAAAGATGACTATTCTAAATGGACAGCTCATTAAAGCTAATGCAACAGAATCATGTTGGCAAAAGGCAATGAAAACATCATTTGTATCATTGTAAGACAGGCAGTAAGGGAATTAACTCTTACCTGTAATGTTCAGACTGAGAACAGACAGCAGCTGTAAAAGTTAAAATATTTAAAATATTTATAAATTTTTCATCCAAAATTTAACAGTATAATATTTTTAAATCTTTAACAATGGTTTAGTGAAGTGGTCTTCTTTTATTTTTTAGGACAAAATTACTGGTCAGGAAAAAACTAGTGCTTTCCCAATCAAGCCATAAGCCGAAATTTCTATTTTTTAGAAACTATTTATTGTTTATTAGATACATTTAAGAGCTCTTTAAGTGCCACAGTACCACGCTCAATAACTTTGTATCTTATATGCCAACGTCTGTCTGAATCTCATGCTTATCTTGCTTCTGAGACCCTTTTTGTAAACTTACTGGAAGCTGATAGTGACATTCTATGCATGAAACATCATACCAGATCTATGGAGCAGACATGTTTTGTTTTGGGAAAATAAAATAGGAAAAAGGCGTCTATTTGTGTTTCAAACTTTTGTCAATAAAAAAATTACTAGTTTTTAAAAAGTTACGTTGAGTATTTAGAATGCTGTTAATCTAGCAAAAGTCTTCAAGAGCTTTATTCTTCCTTATACAGACATGAAACACTGACATTAAAAGAAATGAAAAGAAAGTCAAGTTAGGCTACCATAATCCCTCAGGATAGGGAGAATTGCTGTCAAAGATAAATAAACCAAGTATAAGGGAAAGTGAGGTGAAGTATAATACCATTTGGGGAAAAAAAATTAAGGCACTAATATTCTTTCCCAAGCAATGGCATATACTCTTTGTCATCGATAGAAAGCGCTTTTCCTTTGTAGTACATTTATTTATATCCCAGTATGAAAGCTATGCATGCACAGCAGGGAACAGAAAAATCTGATGTGTTTTTATTATGAAGAGAATCTCTATGTACTATTATTTCAGATTAAGATTGTGCCTGTTTTAAAATACAGCCTGTCCTTAAATAAACCAGTCTGCTCAGTCAATAAATGTTAAATCAAGTAAAGACGGAATTTTTGGCAACTCAAAAGATGGACTTTGGAGGCAATTTGCTTAGCACCCACAACATGCTTGTTGCTGTAGTGCGTTCCAGCTACAATCTGACTTGTGTAAGAGATGATGTGCCCACGTAGGGTCCCTGCGCACACATGAAGAAAACTACTTACTTGAACCAGTGTGCAGAAGGAGAACCTAAATGATACAGAAAGACTTGGAAAAAAGGACTTCACACATGATGCACTTTTTATTAATTCAGTATCTTGTTTGTGTCAAGAAATATCCTGTCAGAAAGGGTAAGGACTTGGCATACAAAACCAGTAGAATTTTCCAGGCACAGCAGACAAAATTCAAAGAAGTCATAGGTGTACAAAGAAACTAAATCAATTTTTGTGTTTGAGGATAGTGGAGAATGGAGATTTGGATTCAAAAGAAAAATATTTCTTCCTCCTGAATAGTCTGTTAAAGTAATATGACACGTTTTTGTTATAATAGGATTGAAAGGAACAAATTCTTTCTGTGTGGGGACTGTCTTCAGTAAATGGCAGTGGAATACTATAGGATTTTATTATTTAAATTGGTTAATGACAATGTTTTTCATTTTTAATTCCTACATGGCCTTGATTTAGTACAGTCTGTCCATAAGTTCCCCTGAGGTTTTTCTTAGCCACATTGAGGCAACTGCAAGGGGAACTACCTAACAATAAGGTGAGAAGCGGGGGTGGGAAAGCCACATAAAGGTAGGAAAAAGGTAGTAAAAAATCACATCTGACTCCAGGAGTTAAGGACAAGTCTCCTCAGAGAATTTGTTCAACTTGCAAGGGCCACAGGGACTCATGTCCTTGAGTATTGCAGAGTTGATTATAGTAAAGCATATTCACAATTCCAGCCTTTGGTCAAACTGAAGTTAAGGCTGTAAACATCCAGGTTTCCTGGGGATTTTCTGCAGAAGGAAAGGAGAAAACAGCTGAAGTCACCCCAGCAGTGTGTCTGCATGTGGGTCCATAAGTATCTTTCAACCACTTAGAGAAAAGTCTCCCTAATCTGCTATTCTTATATATTCACCCCGACGTACCTTCAAGGAATGAACTAAGTTTATTTATTTGTTCAGACTAACACCATTTAGGGCTGTAATGTAATCTCTCTTCTCTAGAGGGAACAAGCTCAAGGCTAACAGTGCCTTGCATTTCAGACAAAACAAATGACCCCATATTTGGCTTGTCATCAAAATGAGAGGGATTTTTTTTTTCAAAAAAAAAAATTCACCTATTTTTTTGTCTTCCTACTTTCTTTAGTTGACAAAATGATGCATGAGAAAGCCTATTAAACAAAACAAAAAGGAAAAGAAAAAATGAAGAGCAAGAATTTTTTTAAATTACTTTTGTACACATTTTGATTTTTCTTAACAGATTCTGATAACCAGGGATACAATCAGATTATCAAAAAAATGGCAGACACATATAGTGAATTAACACACTGATAGATTTGCAGAACTACCATTTCAGGTAGAGAACCTAAGAAGAATCCTTTTGCAAGTGCCCACGCTACATCTTCTTTGTGAACTTCCTCCTTTCAGCTCAATTCAGGAATTGCAAAAAGATAGCATACAGTGTTGTGCAAAAATACCTATGCACTTCAGAGATATGGCATGTAATGCAGGTACAAAAAAAGGGTCATCCCTAGCTGAGAATACATATTGCTCATGCTGTAAATAGAAAATAAGGCATTCTCACAAGAGCTAACAACAAAGAATATGCTCACTTCTTTTTCAACCATGGTAATAGCATTAACATTATCCATGCCATTTTTAAAAGCTCTTAGCTTCCAGGGATGTCCCTTTCTAGTTGTGGGTACCCAAGTAAAGAGGCTGCAGTCTTGTATTGCTTTCAACATGAAGCTTAGGGAAGATGGTAAAATAAGTGCTTCTCTAAGCCCCTTTCAGCGACTCCTTACTCTAAATATCAAGTAGAATATTTTCAGTCAACAGAGGTGGCTCACTCTGCTGTCAGACACTACAATTTACAGCGCATGTAGTTTGGGATTACAGGGTTGGTATTAACCGAGGATACAATGTGTGTAGAGTTGTCTAGATGACACAGTTATTGGAGGCAACATCTTGCAGACATTCACTGTTAGAAGGCAGGTTACATCCATATTACTGAGGAAAAGATGGTGAGAAGTTCCTAAAAGCAGAAGTTATGCTATGGTCATAAACAAACAATGGAATGGATAGAAAAGCACATAGGAGGGTTTTTTAATACCATTTCAACACTCTCTTTAGGCCTTTCACTCATTCTAAACATGTTGGTAATTTCATTAGTATGTTTGAAGCAAGTCAAAGTACCTGTCTCCACTCCTGTACCGCTTCCAGAGAAATGCTGGCTTTTCATGATGACGTTCTCAAGCAAACATGAATACCAGTAAGAGTGTAACTATGGCATCACAGGCTGGCCTGAGACCATACCTTTTGAATAGATATAATGACCCACTAAAGACTTCCGCCGTTAGCTTCACTTTTTCTTTACCTCAGAACTGCTTCCTCCACAAAATTCTCTGGCTTGCACTGGCCAGGCTAGCGTAGGGCACTGTTGGAATCTCATGCTCATCTGCTAACAAGGATGCAACAGTTTTAACTCCTTCCCAATGCTAAACCAAAATTTCATTTTTTAAGAGTAGATTGCATCACATTAGCAAGCTCGAACAGAGTTACTCAATATACTAATGTCAAATACCTGCTTTTCTAAAGATGGTCTTATACTATGGCTATTCTTTTCTCCTCCTAGCTGCAAAGCTCTTTTTGACCTTCTCTATCCCTGTTTGTCTCTTTCTCCAGAACTGCTCCTTCACTGTTCAACTGCCTGTTGTGTTTTCCTTCCCTGAGGAAAGAGTTAAAGGAGAGAGGAGGGAAACAGCTACAATTAAACTGCTATTTGAGTTTTTTCTGCCTCTTGGCAACTGCAGGTTGTAATTCAGCGCTTTACAACTCTCTCTCATCACTTTAGAAAGAATAAATAATGTAGGGTCTTACATTCATATTTGCAGTAGAAAAGGAATGCTGGGAGTTACAAATTGCTGCTGAAAAGACAACCATATTCAAGGGGGCAAAGGCTGGAAAGTTAAATCTTTCAAAGGGGTCTCCAAGACAAGAAACACTAAAAAAAGTATCAAGTCTACAATGGCTTGAAGAAATTCTGAATTCCGGTATGGTGGGTTTAGAAGCAGTTTGCGTGTCTGTCTGAAGGCACAAATAGAAAGCAAACTTATCTTGCAGAATTGTAATATATAGGTTCAGGACATACCTATAAGGAACTTCTCTCCAGTAAACATCTTGCAAAACTGCCAACTTGTGACCTGCACAAAGGACCATTTTTGTTACCCTTTTATTAGCCCAAGGTTGTATGAGTCTTTAGCAAACACTTGCTCATTAGTGTATTTTGCATGTCTTATTCTCTTGACAATCAAACAAAAGTAAAGCAACTCAGCAAACAAACTTGAAAGCCTAACTGTCTTCAGGTCTATTGACTCAGCTTACCTGATGGGTAAGCTTTGGAATTACAGACTTTCAGACTGGCTGAAGTGGGAAGGCACCTCTGGAAGTCATTTAGTCACACCCCATGGTCAGAGCAGGGCCAGCTACGACAGGTTGCTCAGGGCCAGGTCCAGGCAGGTTTTGAGTATCTCTAAGGACAGAGACTTCACAACCTCTCTCAGCAACCTGTTCTTGTGTTTCATCATCCTTACTGTATAAAAGTTTATCGCTATATTTAAATGGAATTGCCTGTATTTCAGTTGTGCCTGTTTCCTCTTGTCCTGTCACTGGGCACAACCGAAGAGCCCTTCTTTACTTCCTCCCTTCAGTGTTTATACACACTGATAAGACGACTCTTGAGCCTTCTCTTCTTCAGGGTAAAAAAAAAATTGAGTTATCTCAGCCTCTCCTCATACGACAGACATTTGAGAGTGTCTTTATCTTGATGGTCCTTCACTGGACTCACTCCAGTAGGTCCATGTATCTCTTGTCCTGGGGAGTCCAAAATTGGACACAGCAATCAGGTGTGTTTCACCAGTGCTGAGCTGAGTGGGAGGATCATGTCCTTGGACCTGCTGGCAACATCCTTGGCCACCAGGACCCCAAGGTCCTCCACTGCAGAGCTGCCTTCCAGCTGGTTGGCCCCCAGCATGTACTGCTGCATAGCATTACTCCTCCCCAGGTGCGGCACTTTGCTTTTCCCTTTGTTGAACTTCATGAGGCTTCTATCAGCCCATTTCTCTCAAGGTCTCTCTGAATGACAGCACAACCACCTGGTGTATCCAACACTCCTCCTGGTCTTGTATCAACTACAAAGCTGCACCAGGAGCACTCTTCCCCTTTGTCCACATCATTAAGGAAGATGTTAAGCAGTAGCGGATCCAGTATTCCTGAAGGCCTGTCTTAGTAAAGACTGAGGACAAAAAGGCATTGAATATTTTGGCCTTTCCCATGTCCTTCACCAGATCTCCTGCCCCATTCAGCAGCAGGTCCACATTTGCCTTAGGCATTTAGCTGTTGTGATTTAAAATGTTCCCTCCACCCAGCTCTATCCCAGTACCATAAAATGGGATGAATGTTCACAGCTTGGGAGTTCTACCTTCATCAGCAGTTTAAGCTATGCCACTGGGCTATGAGCTACCTGACGCATCCAGTCTGTTGCCTCTGCTCTTCAGGTAGTTACTTCCAGCTGAGAAGCAAGGTGTAAAATGTTAGGTATTCTATCATTGCATCTAAATCTGCCAGAGCTAATCTGTCAGACCCCTGACTTACATTTATAAAATGCTCAGTTGCTGAGTACCTCCAATATGCAGTAGCTTCTCTCCAAAGGACAAAGGGTGGAATATTGTACCAAGCAGGCGCAAAATGTGTGCTTACTGGACCAGAATTAACTGGTAACAGAAAGCAACCAACAAGTGAGAGTCTCTTCTCTTTTTTTCCTTCAACACAATTTTCTCCCTGCTCTTTCACCATTCACTGTGCAAACATGGAGCAAACTTAAACTTTTTATCCAGTGCCTGAGAAGATTTAAGTACTACAGGACGTACTGTGTGCATGACAGCAAGGTTGAGTGACAGCATGTCACTCACCACACCACTTAGGATGTGGCATAGTACAAAATGGCAGTAACACATAACAAAGAAGATACATGACACGACAGTCACTTCAACGATAGGCATGCAGGTTACTCCAAAAATCTGCAGTCTTTGCTCACTTGCTCTCAGTTCCTCCTCACTTTGAACAAATGCTTGTGCCAAATGTACAATGTTTTAAAAAAATTGCTTGGAATATATAATTACACAATAACCTTTCAGGACAATTTATCTGGCTTAATTTTTTAGTACAGTTATAAGTACTCTCCAGAGAACACAATCTCCATCTACAACAATATCGTCGGTAGACTCAGAGATCATTACTCAGAGGACAGAGTACACACTCTTGCACAGTTCAGCCTGCTGGAATAAATACAGAGGAAAGCAGGAATTTGCAGTCCCCCTTACCTCCTTGACAGGATCTAACATGTGGAGAAGATTTCAGAAAAAAAGAGCATAGGCTGGTAATTTTCCACCAAAGTCAGCAGTCACCGAGAATGCACATTACCACAGGTTCCCATGTCTTCTTACAGGTGCCTTCTTCCCAGCACATCCAAGGTGTTGCAGAATGGGAAGACCCCTTTCCTGCAGGGAAGTGGGCATGAAGATGCACTTTGGTAGGGGAAGAATTTGACTGAAAAAGGTGAAGGCTTTGTTTGACATGTTCAAATACCTGCTCAAGTCTGGGAGTTTAAACACAGTGTCAGTAGAGAGAAACAGCATTGATCTAAAATCCCTTCCTACGTTTAGAGCAAGCAAGATGCCTATCATAGACAAATGATAGTTCAGAATTATTTCTCCAGATCTAATGTAACGACAGAGTCAGTGAGGGGAGTACCTTCCACAGTTCACTGATTGCAGATTTTCCAAATCAATTTTCAAAGAAAGATTGTGATGTAGTTTTTGTATTTAAAAAAAAAAAAAAAAAAGCGGAGGAATTATTTTAGAGCACGTGACAACCTAATTGAAATAAGTAATTAAAGAACAAATACAACCATTTGCACCTCCCATAAATTGATGCTTGATTAGATGCTGACAAAAAGCAAAAAGAAAAAAGAATCTCTAGTCAATGAATTTGGACAGTGAAAACTAAATAAACAGTGCAAATAATGACAAAGACGCAAGAGTAAAATTTTTTTTACCTCCAAATCCCATAAGACGTTATTAGAAACAAAAGTGAAACAATGAAGCCTGATATAAATGCAGCTTGGTTTCCTGTGGATTTGTATCTCATAATTTAAGCTCTGATTTGAGCTTTTCCTCTGGTATGGGAATTTATAACCTCTCTTACAAAACATGAGCTCTTGCTGCTGTCTTTCCCTCAGTCAAAATGCTTATGGGGTCTTATTTTTACAGTACTATAGAGAACTCAGTTAGCTTTGAAACTTCTGCCCTGTCAAATTTGGTTGACACCAGCCAGCAGGTTTAAAAGTTATTAGATAAGACATTTAGACTATCACACACAAACCAAACAAATGCAAAAATACTATTTCTGTTAAAAAACAGGCTAAAAATATTTTACAATAACGTTTTATCTTTTTATGTTGAGTTTCACGCACAGGGAAATATGTGACATCTAGATCCTTATAATAAGGAAATCCTAAGGAACAAGTCAGATTGGCTTTTAAGACTAAAGAATTTCAGAGGAAAGAATAACAATACAAGATTTCCTAGCAGTTGAAATTGTTCTGGCAAACACTGACCCTTGCAAATCTTTACAAAATAACACCAAATGCTACTTGTGCTAATGAAAATCAGCTTCTCACTAAAATAAATGGGAAGTGAAGGTAGCAAGCTGAGCTCACAGGATCAAATAAGGACTACAGGGCTCAGCACTGCAGTATCTAAACTGATCTCCACTTTTGAGACACCGGTAGTCTGTCCGATCAACTAACTTCTTTTTTTCCACCTATTTAGGTCAGGTAGAATAACATGTAATTTTGGATTATACATAAAAGTGCAGATAAGCTGCCCTATTTTTATTTATTCCTCTATACTTTTTACATCTAAACAACCTGGAAGTATCCAGAGTTTACATTTTCTAAATAAAGCACTTGAAGTAAGATTTTTGTAATGAATGTTGTGGTTTTTAATGCATAGATTAGTCTCTTACTAGAAAAATAGACTACCATGATATTTAAAGACACAAAGATTACTTTTGTAACACAGGCAATGGCTTTCTATGTATTCATTTATGGAAAAAAAAATCACAAATGAAAAGATTAACCTGAATACTGAGGACAGATTTAACATAAGCCTACCTCAGGCTCATCATTACCTGTATGCCACTGCTGACCTTGAAAAGCTTTCATGTGAACCAAAAAAGGTAGTAAAGTCCTAGGACACAGAACGCAACAACAACAAAAAAAATACATTGCTATCCAGACTGTTTTCAGCACTTTGCAATGTAATAATTATCCCACGTTTCTGCCTTAAAGTTAAATTTTTGGTTTTGCTCTCAGTAATTAATTTATTCAGTAGCCTTAATCAGAACAAATAAACAGAACATTCGTATGAATTCCAGGAGTACTTCTGTGACAAGGGCAGCTGAGATAAAAATATCACAGTACCTGACCTCTTATGACAGAGAAAGTCAAAGACAGAAGGGCACCTTCTAGCATGCATTTTTGAAGAGAAGTTAGTCCAGCAGAAACAGACTGTGCAGAAGGAGGCCCAGTGGAATGATCATGAAGGGACAGGTTGAGACTCCCATCACGAGCAGGCAGAGGGGCGGCTATTTCAGCGTGAGGCACCTGCGATGCCACAGTGCCAAATCTATGTGCTGTAGGAGTCGCTCATTTGACAAATCAGCACCTGCAAGAGGGAAGCAGCCTTCTGACATGAGAGTTTCCCTGCTTCTGAAAACTCTTACAGCTGACTTCTTTCACAAACTTCTGGGTACAGGTCAAGGTCTCACTTTTCATTAAGCTGCCTAAGTAAGCACTAGAGCATTTTTAGCAGCAGAATGGATACATTTTATAAGTCTCTTTAATATCACAGAGACAGAAACCTGATGGTTTTGATTATTTTGCAGGTTAAAAGTAGTTTCAGTGTTGTGGCGGTACCATTAAAAATCAGTCAATCAGTCAATAAAATTCTTACCACAACATCTGTAAAATTTTGAGTACTTAACTCAGGATTAGGCTCTGCTTGAATTGCTGGAGCATACAGTGCCTCCATAGCTTGCACCTCTGCAAACCTACCTTTTACAGAACAAAACCATTAGCAAGATAAATAGGAAATGCAAAATAAAATAAACATAAATTGCATAGAATGACATAATTTTAATCAGATGAATAAGCAATCTCAGCAAATTCAGGCATAACTTCTCAGTAGCTAACATTTCTCTGTGATCTTCATGGTTCATTTTTCTTGTACAACAACAATCATAAGACATCTAATTTTTTTATTTAAAGGTCATTATTCATGTGCCTTCATTTCTAATATGTTGCTTGAATTTATTTCACTCTGGTTAAAATGGAAGGGTATGCTTTCAAAAGACCAGCAAGATTTGCACTTTGCCTTCTAAAACTCTCTGTTTAGCTGTGTCCACAACAGTTTGGGATGGCTGATATCAGAGACTGCAGTTAATTCTGCAATTCAAATAGTGAAAAGCAGAAATATTTGATAATTCTTTCTCCAACCTCACTATGACAAGACAAAACGTATTCTTCCTGGAGGTGGCGGAGGGAAAAATGATCACATGAAAGATTTCTGTTATCAGTCTTTATGCCGTGAAATACACAACAAAAAAGTTAGAGTCCTAAATGGCAGAAAAGGCAAAAATGGCAGCGCATGTAGCACTCTCCCAGGGTACTTTTGTCACGGAGATGCCTGAGCCAGGCTCTTCTCAGCAGCCTGCAGTTACCCTCCGTTCATGCTGGTCAGGTCTTTTACCAAGAGAGTTTTTCTTTCAGTATTTATGTAGTGCAGCAGGCAAGTGTTTACCTCAGAGGCATAAAAGTAAATCCGGATGTGTTTGATCCATAGTGCCACAGCGGCTCTGTTGCCTATGGAAACAAAGGCTCCTTTTCAGGGAGTTCATACAACAGGCCCTGCGATGCTAGAGAGCACCATCAATTTCAGCCACTGTATTATTTGTAGGTATTTTACTGATATATATATATACACACACATACATATATATAACAAAATATTGTCTCTGTAATAATCCAATATGATCAAATCAGACAGTTCCTGAGTCTCATATTAATTATATCTTACTTTATTTAAACAACATAATCCCCCTTTAAACAGATTGATAGTTGAAATCTAATAAATCTTCAAGCTATAACCATCTGTTCTGTCCCTCCACCTTTCACCATGTAGGTTGTTAAGTACTTTGTGGACGGCAGCTTGACAAACCTGTTTCATGCTTACTCACAAATTCGGCTTGTGAAGATGACCCTGAGCATGGAGTTTTAAGATGCTGCAGCGAACGGGTAATGTACCAGGAGCACCCTTGTTGAAGGTTTCCTTTGAAAAATCACTTCTTTGTGAATATGTTGTAACTTCCAAAGTGCCATTCATGTGTAGACCTCTGTACCTTTGACAGATCAGTTATCAAGTATGACACATTTTGACACATCTTAGTGCAGTGTTTGTTACAGCCCTTTATCCAATGAGAACCTGAGGTGATGCAGAAGGAACATGGTCAGATCCAGGACTTGAATGCAAAATGCATGATATCTTGCTCCACATACAATGCAATAATGGGGTAAATCTTCAACTGTAGATATCGGCAGCTCCAGTGTTGTGAAGAATACAGCTCAATGCCTCCTCCCTGTTTACTGACATCATTAAAGAGTATCTTCACAAAATTTATAACTTATGTGACTTTGCTTAAAGACATCTTGCATGAATCTTCAGATTTCAATTTAAGAAGGCAACTAGCAGCTAAGAGCATCTTATTAAATCTGCTTTTATTTACAATTCACCAATGTTTATAATTTGCTCATAATTTTTGGATTTTGGCATATGATTACATTACAAGGTATCAAAATGAATCAACAATTCTCAACATCTTCAGCTAAAATGAGCATCCTCATTTTTTCCTTTCTGTGTAAGCATTAGTTTGTACACAGTGATGATGTTTAATACTAAATTAGAAGAAAACAATTTTAACGCATTTAAATGGGAATATTGTTCTCCATTAAGAATCTAGGGCCAAAGAAGCCTTGAAAGTGTCATCTGTATAAATATTCATGTACCTGTGAACAGATAACTTTAGAAGCAGATTTGACGGTGGAGACAAAGAATAGCTTCTTCACATTGCAGTAGATGACTAAGATCATTTGAATGATTTATTGGTAAGCCAATGTACAGAATAAGTACAAAGAGGACAGGCTGGACTTATTGTTACCAAAAAAAATTGATTACAAGAATGCCTCGCATATGAATTCATAAATATAAGAGTACTATGGGTAGGTTTGCTTTGCAAAAAGTCGCACATAATAAAAGAAAGAGATCAATGATCTGAAATTTCCAAGACTTTTCTACATTTTTTGTTTGAGGATTTTTATTTGCTTAGGGTTTTGGTTTGGTTTGGTTTTTTTAATAACTGTAAGGAGGTCGGAATTCAAATGAGCAAATTTTTTTCCTTTTTTTTCTTTTTTAAATCTTTATATTGAGCCTGAGTTATGCCACAGTTTGGAAGAACACATTTGTGGGTAAATCCAAGACAATAAACTTTAATGTCATAACAACCCACTGCTTCCTGAGGAAGGGCAAGGGGAACTTCTGGGTAGCATCTATCCTCATTTCCCAGAGGTACCAAAAATTTCCAACTGTAAAATGCTAAATATTCCAGAAGTTATATGAACAGTCAAAAGCTACGCAGGATCATCATCTGCAGCTCAAGATGTCATAGGATCAGCTTTAAGAAGCACATGTCAAAACTTATGCTCCACCTCTTCTGAGACATTCTGAGGCCTTTTTCTCTCAAGGCCATGTCTGTAGCTATGTCAGCTTTGGACCTGCCCTGTAGCTGGGTTGCTGGTCAGTGTACAGCACACAGAGACATACTGCAGTGAAAAAGAGTATACATAGAATGGTGCATCAAGGAGAGATATTTTTTCCTAAAGCCTTATGCACAGGACTATGCTGATTTCTTTTCTTAGCTTAGTATAATTTGGTTTACACTTTCTGCTCCATGACCCAGCAAGGCCCAGGTTCAGCACCAGAATCTTGCTGATCTCCAGAGTTGGATATGCTTGACAAAAATGCTGCTTTAATCCTTTTCTATGCTGCTTACACAATAAACCAAAACATAGTCTGACCACCAAGTATTCATGCTGATTAACAGCTGGCAAGATTTAGGCCTTCTAGTACGTATACTTACAAAAGCAAGGAAGACTAACATTCTGGAGTAAACTCTAGCGTATTTTCCTCATAAAATACAGCTCCTAGGCTGTTAGTCTACTTAAACTCTAGGGATTTTTCTCACTATGTACACAATAGAGCAAAAGACAGAAAGTTGTTTTCTAAAGGGGCAAACTATGTCCTATACTTTATTGCAACAACCACAGCTATTCTTAACGTTATTACTGAAATTATGTTCAGGATACCTGACACAGCAATAATTGTGTAATAAATGCATCATCCTGTAGACCTAAGAAATGGGAGACAGCAGCCATAAATAAAGGATAAACGTCAGATGAACACTTCCAAACAGATGGAAGCACTAAAGTTCTGGATTACAAACTTAAAAGAGTTAGAATAAGAGAAGAATTTTAAAAGGAAACCCAGCATTAGCTTCAAAGCTAAATATTAGCTGTATCATGTTCTTTTTTTTTAATTTCAGCCTTTAACAAGAGGGGGTTTAACAAGAGCAAAAATTCAGGTGCAAAAGCAGGCACATTTGACAAGTTTGGTAATGCAAGAATAGAACTTAAAGTATTATATGTGGCTTAAAAGATTAAAAGATAAAAACATAAAAATGTTCTTAATTAGGGAAGTCATATGCTCTATGAAATAAATCCTGGTAGTAGGGTAGTTTGTAATTACAACCTTATTTTTAAAGAGATCCTGTTAATTCTGTTATATTCTGTGTTTCTGATTTATTTACTAAAATATTAAGATCACAGATTTATTATGAAAAAGCACACTTCGCAGTTGAAAGAATATCACAGAAATAATTTTGCTACCTCTCCTCCTACAAACAGGAGATCATAAAGATGGCTTGACATGTTAAAGATTACTGTCTTCTCTACAATGAAAACTGAGGAAATAAAACTAAGAAGGAAAACAAAAACCAAAACTGCCATGGTGAGTTTGTCAGTATACTGCCTGTTTTAATATGATATTTAACAATGTTCAAATGAAAATAAGCCTGCAGTACTTCCTACACATTCTAAAACCAGAAGGGTCATATGGGGCATCTAATCCAAGCATCTGTCTGACCTTAGTCTTAGGACTGCTCTGAATTTTTTTTTCAAGTGGGAATGGACTTCTTTTTTTAAACTGTGTTTATCTGAATGCTATAAAATTTTGACATGTTTTTTAGAATAAATTTCAGTTCAGTAAAATTTACCTATACTTCTCCCTTTTAGATTGAAATATGCTTAATATAACATTCATCCAGAGACTTCAAAAGATCACTGCCATCCTCATTACTTCTATTAGGAAAACTCATAATAAGGTGGTTTCATATAAGGGGTCATCAGTCAGTTTCACAGAGATGCAGGTACGTTTTTATAACTATATAATCAGTATAATTTACAAGAATAAATCACAGTTTTTCTAGGTGCCAGACTTTCAAGACAATCAAGACCAGTCTGCCTGTGTAAAAACATGGATCAGCCCATACATGTCAGAAACACAATTCACTTGAGAATAAAACTTCTTCCTAAGAAATGTGATGTAACCTAATGAAATTCAAGACAGCAATTTGACTGTATTTTCAGTATTGTGAGGCTCAGGTCCCCCTTCCTTACTAACCTCTCAGCTTAGGATTCTAAATTTCCATGGCTCATTGGAGTTGACACTTACCTATATCCACTGCCCCCATCCTACAGGCATGCATACTGTGCAGCTCACTTCAAGCATTAACATCAAGCAGTCGAAACAGGCTTATGCCGGTTCTGCTGTTCTGATTGCTGAGCAAAAAGGACAGGAAATCATTATAGTCAAAACATTTCTAAAAAAGGTCACTTTAATACAAAATTACATCAATCACTTTGAAGAAAAAACGTACATTTCAATTGATGTCATTCGTTCATGGGCTAATATCAACTTTAGTTTTCAAAAGTTAGGCTGGTTCTGGAGAAAAATCATTAAAAATTAACTATGTCTTTCAAGAGAGATTTAAGTCTTGTGTGAGAAGATAAAATTGCATGAGTTGTTTCATATGATAATCCAAATGGTGGTTTGAAAACTTTTTTCCAAACACATCACTGTGAAAGTAGTTTTAATGCAAAAGAATCAGCCAGAGAAGATGACTATGGATAAAGCATTTCTCAGTATTTACCCTGGTCTGGTTACACGCATCATAGAGCCTTTAGCTGACACATGTAGTGTTACATAAGTGAAATAAGCCAGAATTATTATACCTATAATTCATACTACATACACATATTCAGAACTATTAGACACACTAGATGAGGTATCTGACTTTGTAGAAAAGTTCAGCAGTTGATTTTGACATGGCCACAATTTAAAAACATCTTTTAGAATTCCAGATAAAGCTTTATAGATCTAAAACTTTTTGCTGGGAAAGGCTAACTGAATTTGCAGATATAAATGAGGTTCGAGCTTTCAGCCATTAATACTCACGTGACTGCTGAAGTCAATAATTAAACTGCCAGTGATTTCAGTGGTACAGGATCATGCCCATATATCTTAATTCAAACTATAAACCACTTTTATCTATATCAGAGTATATAAGCATGTGCTTAGAAGTATGCATTTAAAGGGAACTGAAGGACTTAACCACATGTTAAGAGATTTGCTGAAGAAGGATGGATGGATAGTTTGGAGACAGTAATATTACCTATGGTGATATTGTAGAATTGGATTCTACATGCACACAAATTTCCTACTTAAACATTATTTAGTCTTTATGTATATGTAATTCACAGATGTACAAAAACATAGACAAACAATATAATTGTACATAATTTTACAACACAGGGTAAACATACAGTCTCAGTAATTTTGCCGCGTATCACAATAAGGTCTATATCCTGCAACGTTAAAAATTACTAGTATCTGCAGAGTATCTGCTAGTGGGATTAGTCAACTGCACGATTTTAATTCCAGTGACATTTTTTTCAAGGCTAAGGACTATCCTTGTAAATTCATATGTATTCTTCAATTTTAAAAACAGTTCCTCAAATGTTTTAATTTTTATTTATCTGTAACACATCTGTGTATGGATTTGTAAATAGTATATTCAAGCTGCCTAATTTCAAATCAGCTGGAACACTCTGTTTTGAAAAGGTTGGTACAAAATTGAATGCCACTTGATTGTTAGGTGCTTAGGAGAGACTACAAATGAAGGATCAGTGAGGGAGCAGAGAGAAACTCCAGTGAGAAATAGAATTAAAATGGAGCTGAGAACATGAAGAACAACTGAGTGTGAAAAAGAGAAGCACAGAGGAGAATAAAAAATTCGCAAACACTGGCATTTAAGGGACAAGAAGTTTATACAGGCCACTGAGCTGCGCCATCGTCACTTTTTGAGGGTTGGTATACTCACACAGTAATAACCCGGCATAGTGCTTTCTTCAGGAGAAGGTTCACTCAAGAAAAGTTTACTACATCAAAACAATAGTTCACAAGCTGTAACTAATATCTAAAATATGATTTTGCAGGCTCTGCAACCCCCCCCCAACTCCATCCTTCTGTATCCTCTTGTCAAGGGTATGCAATCTGGTATGTATGAATAAACTGGAGATTTCAGTCCCTTTTGAAGGCAACTAGTTCTTTCTAACTTGCAGCCCTCCCCAGAAGAGGCACCTGAGACGCTAAGCTTGCCGCTTTGTGAGCAGAGGCTCATGAACTCACGGTGGGGTTTCTGTCATGCTGTGCTGGGGTCATTCTCCTCGAAGACGTGGAGCCATCCTGAAGAGCTGCAGACATGCTGCTGCTCCCTGGCCCTAAAGAAGTTATTGCCACATAAGTGCAATAGCAGGATCTGAATTGTTCTCTTTCCAGTCTTCCAAGCCATGGTTTCTAAAGGCGACAGCAGTAATTAGTCCTAAATGCTTTATGTGCCATAGAGAAAGGTAGGAGAATATGTCCAGTAGGCAAGGGTTTTTTTAAAGTCTCTGCCAACACTTTGATCACAGAATGAATTGTCTGGAATAATGTGAACTCTTTACTTATTAAAAATGAAACTGGGGTGTTGTATTGATGAAATATATTTTATTGTGTTCTGTCAATGAGACATATGCTATTATATTATCAAGGTACAGATTCAGAATATAAAATCAGCTGTCCATTTCTCTTAATGAGAGACTGTACCAAAAGTAAATTACGTGAGTTTTCATCATTGTATTCTTAATAAGAATATGACATTTTCGTTCTTTTTGTTAAAGAGAAAGCTAATATACTATTTATAAAGCCTGTGCACTGAGCAGTTAAAGACTAATACTGAATATCCAAAATGCTACAAGGATTTTTAGTTAAAAGGGAACATGGCAGTATAAAACACAAAGCATTTTGTCAAGAAAAAGAAAAGAAAAAAAAAATAACAGAAAGAGAGAACTGTTTAATTTTGGAAGGAGGGAAGGGTAAAGATGGGGAAAGACAACCAGTATTTCCAGAAATTAAAATAGAGTGTATTTTTTAAAAAAGAGTATGCCTTCTAGACTTTAGTTCTGTTTTCAGGAGATGAAAGAAACAAACTTGTAACTCTCCAAAGAGACAGCAAATGTAGACACTGAAAAATCACCACAGCATTTGAAAAGAAATGGGATCTTATTTTATAACCATAAAACTATGGACTGCCTCTTTTATTATTTAAGGGGTCTTGCCTTTCTGTTCTACCAAGAAGACTTCAAGGTCAAAATGTCTGCGTGCTTAATGCCACTTTAGATGCCAATGAAAGGAGATTACAAGAAAAATGAGAACCCTGGGGCTTGCCAGGCCTTTCTGGGATAAATGCACCTGGTAAAGGCAAAGTTATATAAATGAAGAGAATCCATCATCTGATATTGTTGTGAGGGATGTATTTACATTTAAAGAAAAAAAAAAAGGAAATTAGTAATACAAAACAGTGAAATGTTCACAGATAGTCTGTATGAAAAAGAGAATTTAGCACTATGACATGTGTAATAAGTAAGTCACAAATTCTTCTTTCATTTCAAGTGAGGGGGGAAAGCAATTGTTAGGGGAACAAAGGAAAGCATAGTTTGATAGAGAACTTCAAATGAGGCCAAACCCTTTTCAAATTGGTATAGTCTGTTCCCTGGAAACATAAGGGCCCACTGAAGGTAAACCACGATTGAAGGGAACTTGGCTGGAATCCAAGAACCTAGGTTAAACTTGCCCACATCCAAAAAACATAAAGTTTAAGTCTATTAATGTCAGAAAAATGTACTAAGGTGTACAACCCAAGGAAGTGTTTTGAGGGCAATAATTCAAATGTTTACCATCAAGGCAGACACAGATGTGGAGAGAAGTCTCCTTGCCATGGAGTTTCAGCATTCTGTGATAGTCGTGATCAGAAATCTTATCCAGAAAGATACAGTAAGTTGCTTCTCTTACCTTACTGTAGAATGGCCAAATGGATTTTCAAGGTCTCCACAAGGTCCATTTTCCTTAAAGATAGAGGGATTTTTATTTCTTTTTTTTTTTTTTTCTGTCTCAGTCCTATCACATTGTTGCAGATGTGGCTTCATGTCTTGTTGGTTATTGTCCTATCTTATTATAATCAGAAGCTCAACATGCTGCACGGCCCATTTATTCTGTTAGGCATAAATGCTGCATTAAGCTCAGCAACTATAGCTCAGTAAAGAGAGTGCAGACGTTAAGCCATTTCATCTCCTTTTCTCAATGCCCTGATGGAAGTAAATAAGGGTTTCCTGGGAAGTTCAAGGTCTCAAGGTCATTCTTTCCATCCGTTTAGTATCCTTGGTGTTCAGATTTGGAGGAACGTCCCTCTTTGGTACACAGATCTAACTAATGCTGACATCAAGTACATCAAAGAGGGAATTACTCCTCTAGAATATATAGCAAATTTCACTGTTAATTGAAAAGATTATGCCTTTACTTAGAGAGTATATACTGCTATAATGGAGGCTATACATTTAGCAAGGCAAAGAAAGAGCTGATGCAGGTGTCAGGAAACAGTTTGTATGCAGCTTCCACGAGTAAAAGCTGTCAGGAAAGGGAGAAGAGGAAGGAAGAGCCCTTTACAAGGGGTTTAAGTGAGGAAAGAGATTGAGACCAGTGAGAAAGAAAGAAGAAGTGGAGAAATAAGGGCTGGGCAGAAGGTTAACGGACCAGAGTTTGACTGCTGATTCAGAGAGACAAATGGCTTTAGAGTTACAAAAATTTCTCTGCAAGGAGAGAACCCCCCACGCTAGTGGAAAACAAGGTCTCTGCAAGAACATGTGCAAAGAAATGAAACAATGCCAATTTCTCATATGCTGCTGTGGCGTTCACCTTCCGCTACAGGAATACAGCAGCTCTCCTGTCCACAAAACCTCCCTTGAAAACTTTTGACCTCTGTGCATCTTTCACAGAGGAAAAAGCGCAGGCAGAGTAGATCCTGCCAGAATATTATCCTCTGGTGTTTGCTGTCTTAACCATGGGACATCAGAAAAGCAGAATCAGCAGCTGCAGGTGTTAAAATATGTATTTTAGGAACAGAATCCTACATACAGGAAAGGAAACGCCCTTCACTTCAAAAAGGCGCCTCATCATCAGGCAGGGACTCTAGCACAGCACTGCAAGCGCTTCATTTGGCCCCAGTCTCATTCCTCTCCATTATGCAGCTTGTAGATTGCCCTGTTCTTTATTAATCTCTTAGACTGAGCACTTCACAAATGACAAAAGAGAAAGGCTCTGCAACACCCAGAGGAGCTAATATTCACCCTTACTTGCAGAAGCAGCAGAAGGTCTATAACCAACTTAAGTTGCACATAAACTCTGCAAGATTCCCAGCTGTAATCTTATTTATTGAAGTTTAATATGTGCTTTTTTACGTAAATGCTAGAGGATCAAGCTGGTATTTTGACCTCAAAGTGCTACAGAAATGTGGTCCTCCCAAGGCATAAAAATAGCCAGAGAAGTAAGTACCAGGGACACACCGAGACTGAGCCCACCAAAGTCAATGAAAAGACTTTTTTTAAAACCATAGGATTTTGGATCAAACTTTAAATCAAGTTTGCTGATTTAGCCCTGGGGATGCCTGATGTGATTCATTATACACAGGTAGACACATGGAACATGGCTGTTGTACAAGTTTCTGGGATAAGGAGGAAGGTGCTCGCAGCTGAAAGCCGCAGTCTTACTATCAGCTCTAGGGATACTAAAACAGCAGAGCCAATGGTTCCCCATCCTGTCTATGGCTTGCTTCTGGCTATATCTTGATTTATATCAACACTCTTGAAGCATTATTAATGTCGCAAGAGGCAGACCTGTCAACTGGAATAAGACTCTTGGCAAATTTGCTCCCACCTACTTTCACTTTCAGGTTCACCAGATACGGCATTTGTTTCTGTCGTTGCCCAACCATAGATATGAAACATGAGAAAAACACATTGCCATTAATTAGAGGAAAAATAAGAATATTTAAACAGGAGGAGGTTGGGTAAAGCAACAATACTTTATACAAGCCCACTGTACTCATCTTTTAAATCCAATCACAGCTGAAAGCAGATTGCAGTGCTTATGTATTACATTGAAAATGCAAAATAATTGGCAGAATATGATTCGTATCCTAACATTATTTCCTCTGCAAAATCAGTACTCCCATATATGGTTTCAGATAGCATGCAAGGGAGATGCAGGGAGTCCCGCAGGGGGAGCTTGACATACGCAGTAATGTTCGCAAGGTTAAGACCCCATTCTTTTAACATATTCCACCAAGGGTAATGAACTCTCGTACGAGATCCAGGACAAGGCTTACGAACGACTGAAGTCCTTCTCAAACCGCCACTGCACAGAAAAGAATGTTTAAGGCCACAGATGCACAAACTGGTTATGACAAGACAATAGCTATTTTAGCAAAAGATATTTTAGTACAAGAAATATAAATGTTCAGGGTAGGGGGGCGCATGTGTGTTATGGTGAAAAGCTCATCCCATACACATGCCTCCAAGTAATCCGCAAGTACTACATTTGCAAAAAAGCTGGATGATCTGAACTTACATTGAATTTTAGTGACAAAATACGTGAGATATTTTTAGAGACAAAGCCACTTGCTGGAATGTTGATTTATCTGCCACCTTGAGCTTCTGTAGACCTGTTCTGCTGCGGGTGTTTTATCATGGCAGAGATGGTGCTTTCCATTCTTTGTAGTTGCCTCCCTATGAAAACCTTAAAGACAAATTAGTCAATTGATTTTAACAGCACTGCAATTAGATGTTGATTTATTGGCACTCAAGGTTACAAACCTGATATTTAGAAAATGTCCTTCCATGCAACTAAAGTGAAGCAGGAAGACTGTGAGGTAGAAATAATCCAGACCTGATGACATGGAAACCTATGCTCTAACTCTTTAGGTTTAGACAGAATCAAGACAGAGGTTCTAGATCTTTATTTTATTGTGCTTTTTTTTTTTAAGTATCAATATTATTATTTGATATAGAAAGACCTTGGAAACAGTTTCTTCCATGAGAAAAAAACTAAGAGAGGAAATGTAAATGAGTCATGAGGGCATGATTTAGTTTCAAAGAGTTCATGTAACATTAGTACCCTGGGTTGCCCAAAGCTAAAATTTAACTATCGTAACTGTGAGCATCAAATTTGAAAAGGATGAATGGGTGAGAAATCTCAGGAGGGGGTTTCTTTCATTTTCTCTGCTTTTGGAAAGAGGAATATGTGAGAAGAATACAAATCTACTGATTCATATCTACCTATTAGTCATACCTTTGTTGTGCTGGTTGCTTATTCTGTAGATATTCTCTGTTGTATAAATAAGGTACACTGCCTCAGGGCTTAATATAGTATGTCTTTATACCTTTGTTTTCTAGTTTTCTTTCTAACCCCTGATCATTCTGCACTTTCCTTCACATATTTTGTAATTCAGTTAAATAATTTTGTAACACAAAAATTTTGTGCCATTCACTAGTACTTTCCAATTAAGAATTACTGGATTTTTAACCAGTGGATAGCCATCCATTTCCCAAAGAAAAATATCTGTTTCTTTTATTATTTTGTAGAGCAAAAAATATTTTCACTGAATGCAACAATAGAAGAAATACAGAGATACTGCTATCTTTTAAAAAAATATATTATGAGGACCGACATTTCTTTCCAAAACTACTTCACAAAAGGGTAATTTGAAATTTCTCAGTCTATACATTCTGGGTTGGTTTTCTTAATTAAAAAAAAAAAAAAAAGGAGGGAGGGAGGAAAGGAGGGAGGAGTCTTGCACCTTGATTAACATGAAGCAGTATGTTTTTAAACAACAGATTTTAACATATTTTTCCTTAAACTGGTTGTTCAAAGGGGGGAAAAAAGTGTTTACTTGGCTACAGTTTTTGATGTAAAAAGCCCATTTTGAATTAGACTAAAAGACATGTCATGCTATAAATTTGAGCAAGCTTCAAAGAAAATATTGTGGAGGAACATATAGAACAAAATTCAAAACTTTCTTGCCAGGGGATTTCTAATCTGTCTGCATGTATGATTTAAGGCTTTGCAAAAGACTAGTCTGCAGTGATGAATAATTATTTTGCATGTACTAGTCCAAATACTCTGTCTTCTGTTTAGTTGTGGTTTCTTTTTTGGTTTACTAGCAGTTCATTTTAGTAAAAAGGAAAATTATATGCATTTCTTTAACCTAAAGCACAGAAGTTACCATAACATTGGTATTTTTACGCCAATAGCTGCTCATACTCTAAGAATGCAGAAGAAATCTGCCAATTTACATAGCCAAACTTGCAGTCAAAAGCTCATTAGTGATATGTGATTTGACAAGGAACAGGTTTAGCAATGTTAAGTGGCTGTTTCTGCCTTAACTTTTACATTTCAAGTCAAGGGTACAATAACCGTAGCTGATGTGGTTTTGAACTTATTAGTTGTGATTGGTGCAGATACGTAACGCTAGTGTACTTTACCTCATGCTGACGCTGAGGTTTCCAAAATCCAGTATGCTCTATTCTTTTAACCTTGACATGAAAATAGGTAAACAAAAGAGTTAACACAATAATTTGCTTCTGGAAATGATAGGGGTTTTTTCTAGCAAAAACATGGGGGACAGGCATTGCTTTTTTTCCTCAAATTTTAATGAAACCTCAAAATAGCCCTCTTATAAATATTGCCAAATAAATATTTCTACAAAGCAAAACAGACAAAATTCAGAAGTGGTTATTCAAGGGAAATACACCCTAGCTTCATTTAGAGATTTATCCAAGTACAACTCACCAAGCGCTCTCTAGGATTTAGCTCTGTGAACGTTCACCCACACAAGAGCTTCCCAATGACCAGGCAGACCAGTTTCATGTGCCAGGTTTATGGAGCACAACATTTATAACCACACTGATAATAGTATCATCATGTTCCTGGTTCTATCTAGTTAAAAGGGAAAGATAATACAGTACTAATCTGAAAGTGAGTCCCCTGGCTGGGAGACACATATGTAAATCCTCCTCTCTGCTATGAATACTGTGTAGTTGCAGTCTCCTGGATCTGGATGCAAGAGTAACCACCTAAACTTACAGTGACTAACTGATTTCAGATGGAGTAGATCCGAAAGCAGTGAAGCTTCCAGCATTGTCCCTTAGAGAGGCGGATGTCACAAATTTGGCCAGACCATTACTGCATCAGCAGTATTCAAGTCAACAGGAGTTTTTCCACTTCAATAGGCACCAGATCAATTACATAGAAAGACACTGAGTGGAAGCCAAAATCTTAAAGAAAACATCCTTTCTCTTCATCTGGTCATTTTTTCCTTTGACCCTTTGCCAAGCACCAAGCTGCTGTTTCCAGATTTCCTTTATGAAAAGACACACACCTCTGTCATGCTTGACTGACTTTGATGTGCTTATTGCTACAGAAGTTGCCTATGCCTTAATCCATCACCTCTCAGTCTAGTTATGTCCATTGTATGTAAACCTAATTACATTTTGCTGCAGTTCCCATTCTTGAGGGAGAGAGGAAAGCGTCATTTTTAGTTTAGTTTTCCTGGCACTTTTTTTTTTTAAAATAAATTCCTCTCCCTCATGGCAAAAGCACCTGATCTTTGAGTCTAGCCTATGGAACATTATTTGATATATTAATTGTCTTGGCTAGAGGTATTCAACTCCCCATCTGCTTTGTATCTTGAGTTTAAAGAGAAAAGTTTTGCCTATTCTTTTAATTCTCTTAACATTAATTCAAGTCTGTGTCAAACATGAATCATTGACAGATTAAAGTAAATCTGTCACAGTGAGATTACCATGAGCATAAAAAGTTGCTCAGCATGTGCCATTTTCCTTTGCTGTGGGCTCAGATGAAAGCATAGGAATTATAAAGATAGGTTTGGCTTGATACAAGATACAGGGCCTCTTTTATTTATTTAACGCAAACTAATATGGAAAAATGTGAAGTCATAGTTAATGTTTTTTATGATTTATTTAAATTCTATTTTAAAATCTTGTTCTTTGCCAAGGTTGGAGAGGTTTAGTTTGAGAAGGTTGCAGGGTACAGGGGAAGAAGGCTTAAGGTGGGGTTTTGTAATACAACTGAAACTCAACTGAAATACACCAGTTCAATCTGAACTGGGATATCATGCAGGAAATATTTTAGCCTAATGAAAGCGAGTAGCAATATTTTATATTTATCTGATATAAGAATAAAATTCAGATAAAATAAAAATGGGACTCATATTAAGTAATATTTAACCAGGCATTAAATAGTAAGGAAATTCTAAGTTTGAGTCTTTCAGCAGAAAAGTTATGAAATAAATATTGAACCAAGAAAAGAGAACAATGATGAAATGTCTTACCATAACTTTTCCTAAATAAATATCAAGGTTTCCTTTTAAGTCTCTTCGAACAATATGGTTTCTTCTTTGTGCAGGTTTTGTGGGTTTTCGGTTGGGTTTTTTGGGGTTGGTTTTTTTTTTTATTTGGTTGGGTTTTTTCTTCTTTTTTTTTTTTAACACTTCTTGGTGAGATTATGCAAATCAGCAGAAATACTCCCAATAATTACAATGAGTTTGGAATGAATTTGATCAACTGAGATTTCAAAGTAATCAAAATAGTCAAGAAAGCTCTGAAACTGGTACTGTAGCGCACTGGAAAATCCAAATCTCCTTCTACATTCCACTAAACATTTATACTCAAACTGTTCGCTTCTGACAAAAACACTTTCATTCAAAGGAATTATTAATGTAGTTAGAGCAAGAAACCTCATAAACAAGTAGTTACCTTCATTATCAGCTGATCGTATTTCATACTGCCAGCAACTTGTCAGGTATTTTTTATAACAACTGTGAACTACTAGTCCAGGGATAATAGCTATTAACACTGAAGCTATGAGTCAGGATGAGAAGGTTTTTGGTGTCACTCATTTGCATCTGCAATTCACCCTGTGGTACCTTCTTTCCACAGAGGAAACATTATGGGATACATCTGACCTTCCTCCATTCCTAACGCACAGAAGAAAAATCAGAGAGACATTATAATTCAATCTGGCTCTAATCTGTACACAATGAGCAGAAAAAATCCATTATAATTACAACCTATACGAGTTAGTTTTCACTGCTCTGAATTTGCAGTGCGTAATATGATAAAAAACAATTCCTATCATCATCAAATCATGTACTGGTAAGAAATGTGCCATTAGACAGAGGATTATCTGTGACTCTGAACCTTGTCATTTGCACAACTAAGTTTCCTTGCAGTTTAATATGTCAGCAAGATGCCTACACCTTTGAAAGTAAGCATATCAGAACACAAAAGCACACTGAAAGGTAAGATGGAAGTCTGCGTGCAGCAAAATATTTCAGGGAAAGGAGACACTGAGTAAACCCCATACCATGATTCGGCAGCTTGCTGGGAGAAATTTGAAAATATCCCCATATCATCAATGGAAATCAAAATATGATTGTAAGAATTCATTCTAAATCTTTCCATTTTGGATCAAATTCTCCCTCAGTATAGTAACTTCTTTGATTCTGTAACATCTACATTGCTTACATGAGAGGCTTTAGGCAGTTTTTGGTCATTACGTGATGTTTTTGCATATGGCAGAGACATATGTAATGAAAAATTGCCAGTCATGTTCCAGTCCTTGTGCTTCACTTTTATCCTTTAAAGGTTTTCTTAACTGGTTTCAGTACAGGACAACATGAGTCTTAGGAAAGAATGGCCTCATGTCACATGAGACTGTGACTGCTCATCGACAGGCTGAGAGAGTTGGGGTTGTTCAGCCTGGAGAAGAGGAGGCTTCGAGGTGACCTCATTGCGGCCTTCCAATACCTGAAGGGGGCCTATACGAGAGATGGGGAAAGACTTTTTAACAGGGCCTGCTGTGACAGGACAAGGGGTAATGGTTTTAAACTAAAAGAGGGTAGATTTAGACTGGACATAAGGAAAAAAATTTTTACAGTGAGGGTGGTGAAGCACTGGAACAGGTTGCCCAGAGAGGTGGTGGAAGCCCCATCCCTGGAGGCATTCAAGGTCAGGCTGGATGGGGCTCTGAGCAACCTTATCTAGTTGGAGAAGTCCCTGCTCACCGCAGGGGGGGTTGGACTAGATGACCTCTAAAGGTCCCTTCCAGCCTAAGTAATTCTATGATTCTATGATCAACTGCTTAGGTCATTATAGAGGACTCTCTATGCTGCCAAAAGAGAAATCTACATAGACTAATCTTTTTTTTTTTTTTCCTCAGCTAACTACAGGAAAGAGGAAATTCAATTTAACAACTAATTTTGAAAAGTTACTTTCTTTTAAAAATGTATTTTCCCCTGTTTTATTTGTACTTAGGAATTAAGAACACTTTTAATTTAACTTTACTAGAAAAAGTATAGAAAAGGCAGTTATTTTTTACAGCTTCCTAATGCGTATAGGATGATAATATATTGTACTACGGATACCCCTTAAGACCAAGAGGATTTAAAGAACTACTAAGAAAACAAAAAGATAAACCATAATCGCTGGCTATAAACAAAGGTATTTCACCTCACACCCTTAGATACTATTCCATTTTTGTGGGTTTTTTTTCTTTTCATTGTCTCACTTGTTTATAATTTTTCACTTCTCTAAGTACATATAAATTTTCAAAGATGTCAAGTCTCAGCATGGCACCTTTCAAAATACAGAGATTTCATGAAAAGTATCAGGCAGGGGGCAAAGTTCCTATTTTTTCTGATCAGAATCAGTGGCAGACCTCTCACTGACTTTGAATGATCAAGCTCTGTTTCTTTACTTGTTAGTCAACCGGAGTAGTAGACTGATCCTAGGAGTAAAGATGTTAGCACCATATGGTTCTTTGGATAATACAGCATATTCGCTTTAAAGTTCATTATTTTCAGCAGCATCTTTAGACCCAAATTCTCAAATACGCATAGGCTGTACTCATCTTATCATTGTGTCCAATTTCTCACTTATTCCTCCACTAGGTTCTTTGTAACACATGTTTTTGCAAGACCTATTTCTCTACAGAAAAATCTGAACCAATTAAACCCCAAGTTTTTAGGACTTGGCATTCTGAATCAGTGAGAAGGAGTTTTGATAAAAAAAAAGAATATGCTGAGTTACGCTTATAGAAGTGGGAAACAGAAACATATCGAGTGACCTCTATGCTTAATCAAAATAGTCATATTTCCATTTCTAAATGCCAAATACTGATAAATATTCGCTACTGCACTTTATTTTATCACCTATTCCATCCCATATTAATATAAAATTCAGTACTCAAAGTATTGTACAATCCAAACAAAAGATATACAATGGAAAATGAGAGCATTACCGTATTCATTAGTTTTTCTTACACAGTATTTGATTAAATAAAATTTTCTGTGTACATTTTGATTTTTTTAATAACTTAATATACTCTGAATTATTTCCTTGTTCTAACACTGAAATATCTAGAAACTTTCAGAGAGTAAAAACAACATACTACATAAATCAAACAGTGATGTTTGCAAACTTGATTTGCCATAACAACATTTCTCTTCCCCAAGTTTCGTGAAAGGCTGGACCTTCATGAGGCAATTACCCTAAAAGAGAACATGTTTCAATAAGGCAGCAGAGAAAGGGTAGATATGCTTTGGATATCATCATTTGATCAAA
This sequence comes from Cariama cristata, assembly GCF_000690535.1. Classification (NCBI taxonomy): domain Eukaryota; kingdom Metazoa; phylum Chordata; class Aves; order Cariamiformes; family Cariamidae; genus Cariama; species Cariama cristata. The sequence goes on along the minus strand of NW_009618319.1, from coordinate 43,911 downwards.
TCTATAATTTGGTGACCCAGATAGGGCTCTATATAAATGTGAAAGTCTGTCACCTAGTTGGACCAGGGCTGTACTGCCCATAGTGAAAGCTACCGGTGTCAAAGAAACTCAAAAAAGCCAAGAATTTCTACATTAGTCTGGTCTTATTTTAGACTACTCTGAAAAGAAGTAATTCACACAAAGGAACATTCTTCTAGTCAAAATTCAAATCAGTGCTACTTGAAAAGACAGAAGACACAGAAGGTCAAAGAACGGTGACAAAATGTGCATATATATTTATTACACAATTCTCTGCTTGCTTAGTCTTATTTAAGAACAAATATTGAATACTACATTTAAATAAACATGAAACATTGCAGGTGAAAACAAATACAGAAGCATTATCATATGGCCCAATGATATTTATAATTTTAACTATTCAAGTAGCTCATTTAAAGTCTCGATGTAGTCAAAACACAGTCTTCACCTGAGCTGAGCATAAGAGCCCTGGTTCTCTGTTAATTCACAAGAATGAAGCCTTATTCCTGAATGATTGCTTCATCTAACATAATAAATTATAGCTGACCTGGGTCCACCGGGGTTGTACCGCATAAAAAAGGGACTGGTTAGTGAAAAGTGACCACACCACACCACTTCCTTAACTGGAGGAAGACCACTGCAAGTCTGACTGACAGAAACTCCACACCAACAAGGATGACTTCTTTCATAGTGAAGTTTTGAAGGAAAGTAGAGGATAACAAATTCATAAGAATTAATAATTTAAAACCTAGGATGCTGTGAATTCTCTTCTTCAGCTGCTGAATGTTATAGCTTTCTGTATACTCAGAGCAATTCTTTTTAAATTCAGATTACATATTTCCACTAGGGTCCAGATTCTGAAGTGCTTATTCAGAAATTGGTTTAGGTAAAAGTCATAGTGAAGCTGATGGGAATTTGTTTTCAGTTGAGACTGCATAAATATTGAGTGCGGATTTCTGGATTTCACCCTCTAGAGTAATAGACTGTGTAAACTAGAAAGAATGATTGGAGGGTCTAGTAAGTAACTAGGCTCTTTTAAGTAATTAGTATTATTCTTGGGAAAACATTTATCATTGTGCTTCCTATAACAATTATTGACAGGGAAAAATAAAAGAGAATATATTTTTAATTTCTAAATACTTTGAAATTTTAACTCATAAGACTGTCTTGCTGTTGTACCAACAGCTGCCCATTCTATAGTCGCTTTGTATTACATTTATGGGTAATCCAATTTAGTATTCCTATACTTCTGTAATTCACATATAATCATTGATTGACTACAGTACTAAAACTTTTAGATTCAGATAAACATGCACAGAATTTCACTAACGATGAAATTTAATGTACAGAGCCCATTTTGTTTCCTTGGAAAATAACCTTAAAAAAATAATAAATCTGCAGCTGAGACAAGACCTGAAGCCAAATGTTGTTGACTCCTGCCATGTGTTCATCACCATAACACAGACAGGTGCACATTTGAAAACTCCTTAGGTTACCTACAGGCTATCTGACTTCTACTACTAGTAGATATGCAGGGATGGTGATCTGTCAGGTATTAGTTAAGCAGAAAAAGTCTAAAAGTTATCACTCTCTAATCTCATTTACCCTTTTGTGATAATGCAAGAGGAAATCAAAATGCCCTTAACAATTTCCTATCAGTCTGCACCCAGCAAGAGAGTAACCTTCGCACATCCATGAGCAGGTGTGGACTGTGAGGCATTGTTGCAGCCATGCCCTCCCCAGGTCACTAGAAGGCACCAAGAGATTTAGGTTCTCTTCCCAGCTCTGCCAGAGATTCCTATGCCACTTTGGGCAGGTCACACAGGGCTCGTTCCTGCTTGCTGACAGAATATAACTTTCCACATATCTCCAGATGTTCCCCTATTCATAAAGCACAATAACACTAGATACCACAGACCAGGATTGTGAGGCTTCACCTGCTTGATCTTTGTAAAACCTCTTCAAGTTTTCATTTGTTCTTTCAAGGCACATTATAGAAATACATATGATGGAGTCATGGGTTACTGTGAATTAATATTCACATGTCTTTCAAAAACACCAATGCGACCTCCTTGTACTCTGACACATTCCACGCTAACCATAAAAGTGTTAGAAAAAGGCTATGTTATACAAAAGTTATTCATATGGATAGCAACTGCAACCACAACGTCTTTAGTAAGGTTATTGGTATAAGTATGAGCTGTTTATCAAGGCTAGAAAATAACATTCTGACCCTCGCCACGTACTAGTACACAGGTATGTTCCAATATATTTACATAAAGCATAGTAGCTCTGCCAAACTGTTAGGCAGTAGGTAGGAAGATGATTGCTCTAGATATACAAACAGTATGAAACTCAGGGGTGTATGTTGCCCCATACTTCAATAAAACATGGCAAAGTCAACACTATAAAACGAGACCTTGAACGTGAAGATTTCTCCTCAATGTTCAAAATTTTGAACAAAAAAATTTTTCTCCATTCAATTTTTTCATTATAAATTACCATCTTGTCTCTCTCTATAGAAATTTTTCAAATACTTCTGCAGATGTAGAAAATTGAAATTAACATAAAGAGAGAAGCTTGTTTCCATTTATTTCCACAACAGAATGCAGACATTCTTTTCAAATTAACTTGAATTTCCTATTTACTTATCAAGTATGGAAATACTGCTGAAATTTATAAACTGGCTATATATTAAATGAGTTCAACACTTCAAATTTAATCATAGACTTATATGCTCTACCTCCGTACTAGCTATATAAAAATTAAGATAAGTTCCTCTTTTCATCTGCTCCCTTGATTATAGCTTTAGGATTCCCAGAACTAATTCTTCCCAATGAACAACTCTAACTTCAAGGAAAATGATTTGTTGGGAACTATGTGATATCACAGATAGTGAATTTCCTTTGCTTTCCTTGGATCTTCTTAAATCCCTTCTTCCTATGGAAAGATTTGCCTGAAGAGGACAGGGGAAAAGCATGAATAAGAAGCTCAAAATTCTGCCCGGAACCTCTTAGTTCACTGATGGTCATCTTCCCATCTCCTTCATTACTTTACATGCAATCTGTATACTCTCTATTCTGTTTTGTATCCATCCAATCCATGGCAGAGAAACAGCACTCTACTCATCTCAAAGTGGATTTTTATTCTCACAGATGCCTGGCACTGCTGTTGGCCTAGCCATGTCTGGTGGAAGTTGTGTTTGAATTAAGCAACTCTGCTTACCATAAGCAAAACTTAACTACCTCTTACACGTGTTCATTTATTGAATGTCAAATCAGGAACATTTCCCAAAGTTTTGCAGGGTTTTGTTTGTTCCCCTCCTCCTCCATATAATTTATCTTGAAATTTAGTCAAAATGTAAATAAATGTCAGCATAAGGCCAGAGATGTAAACATTCATAGAATAACTATCATCTCATCTTCTCTCAGCAGTTGCTTAACTGTCTGCAGTCACTAATCAGCCTGAGCAGAAAAAAAAAAAAAGCCAAAAGGCCATAAAGACCTTGGTGTGATTGTTCGAAAAGTTGTGAAACTTGTCAGACAGCATTACATCATTAGGAAAAAATAAGTAAGCAGTCAATACAATCTTACAGGGCAAAAATCATAAATTCCCAGATCTTTGTCATAAGACTGGGCCTCTTTTCGTCTATCCTGAATATCTGGGAATATAGACAAGCATAGATTTTGAATGGTATCTCAATAACACAGATAAATCTGGGATCAGACATCAACAAAGGATTGCTTCATGTAAATCTTTGAACTAAACTAGTCTTTTTTCCTCACATCCAAATATTATAAAGTTTTCAGAGTCTTTTATTAACACATAACATGACTTGCTGGCATGCTACCACATATCATATTTTAAAGATTATTTCGTAGTCAAACGTAAGAAAAATGTTGCTTGCTTGCTTTCTGGAAAGGACGAGCTTGAAAAACCTCTCGGCTGTAAGTACAACAGTTGTAATTTTTTCTGTAGCTTTCATTGATCCATTGGTACGAGTAAAAGAAAGCTATTTTATAAAGATAGTGTGACTAAATATACACTTCTTTTTAATAATTAAATTAAAATTACCATCCCTTGGCCACCCATGTCTCCCGAAACAAAGGCAACAGCCATGAGGAAAATGCGTAACACGATGATGTGCATTTGCCTGTTGATTTGGCACCCAGAAGAGAAGTATCAGCTGCAAGGACTGCTCAGCTCCCCTTCCCAGGTCATGCCACTGGCCCAGGCCTATGTGTTTCTGGCTGCTGGATTTGGTACTGCTCCAGGCTTGGCCTCAGGTGGCCACCTGGGCTTGGACAGGAAGGCGGTGGATGCCCCAGTGCAGCTCTTCGCAAAGTGCCATACCCTTTCGGTAACCAGCCCTTTGAGGTGTGCAGGTGAGCCTCAGCTCTGCAGGATGGGTGGGGAGCATGAGCAAGGCACCAGGAGCACCCAGGCCATGGGGTACACCAGGACAGCAGGTGCTGCAGCACCAGCCAGGCAGACTTCCTATGCACAGATATCAGGTCCACCGGCATGCGGCACCTTGCTGAGATGCGCTCACAGGTAGCTTAAAAAAAGCAGTTTGACATAGCCATGGATACTAGGTGGTTTCCTCCCATAGTGTGTGTGCAGAGCCTCTGGGACGCTCTCACCAAGCTGCTGCCACTGCAAACACCAGGAAGAAGCTGAGGTGGTGAACCACAGTACCCGAGCTGGAGCCTGGGTGATCACCAGGTCTCCCTTGGCACCAAGTCCCTCTAAGAGCGGGAAGCACTCAGCAGTGCTGATCTAAAGCTGACCCACCTGAACTGTATTAAAAAGAGGTAGTCCCAAAATTTACTGCAGAACCAAAGTGATACTAAAAACCTTCATAGGAATATTCTTTTCTCCCTTATATCATTCAGTTTACAGTGCAACCACATATGCTTTCCAGAAAAAGACTAATTGTTTTACCCTTTGAATAAAGCTAGTCATTGCCATCTAATTGCAATAATAAATTTTAAATTACTTTTTATATTATGTGTCTATAATGTAACCATGCTGAAGATTTCAGACCAAACTAGGCAGGTGGATGACTTTTTTGTGCTGTATATTTTCAAACGTTAATAGTATCATTTGCATGCTAAAGAAATGAAATTTTGATTTTACAGAGGTCACTAAGGATTAATTTAATGATTTAGATAGAGTTTAGAATGCTTTGCAGAGGGAGTGAAGGTTAAAAGGTACATCTTGCTAAATATTTAAAATCTTCAACCTTTTCAGTGTAGAGCCAACTGAAGTCCACCATTCTGTTACTTATATAGCAAAGTTTAACTTGCTTAAAATTTATACTTCTGATCTATAAAAATCCTGAGGTGTTGTACATGACTGACTTTTTATGTAGTAATTTATAATAACATTTTAAACTTTAACTAGATGCATTTTCAACATCTTTATCAAAATCCCTGAGACTTTCTGTTCCCATTGAGAAGAGACAAGATTTCTCTCTCCAGTAGTATCTTTTCCCTTTCAGTTCAAGATACAGCCCCAGTCATAACCAAATGTAGCTGTTGAATAGCTCATTCCAGCAGCTCACAGAAAAAAATGGATAACTTCTTCTTGGTAAATATGCATTCTTGGAACTTCTGTATACATTGATTAGTTGACATCTGGTATTCCCTTCACACACTGTCAAAACATAGAGCCAGTCCATATGCATGAAGTTTTTGGCAGCAAAACACACTTTGTAAAGCATCAGGTTTCTTTTTCTATCAGATGAAGTCTCCTTTCACTCTAAGTGATACATTACAAGAAATCTGTCAAAAATACAACTAAACTGAGTCATCTTTGTAAATATCTCCATAGGACGTCTTTAGATTAGTTTATAAGGAATATACAAGTTATATGTTCAAGCAAGGAATTATCTTCTTAAATATATTCAAAGATCTCATAAAAAAACTAGCAACAATATTTGGTCATTCAGGAAAAACATTGAAAAGACAACAGCCCGACAAGAAAAGCAGCCTGCTACAGCTGATTTGCACCACAGAAAGACATTACCATGTAATGCCTAGTATTGATGCCCATGCACTCCAGGTGCATAGATATGGTGTTGGCTCAGTAAGTCTTGGCTCTTTTCAAATTGTACCTTTCTTGATCCTTAATATGTCAGACAACCAGTTTCTCAGACTTTGAGGCTTTCATGACTTCTTATTTAGATGCTAAAATAAGCTAAAAAGTCTACAATTTAGTCTACCATGCTTTAATCTTTAAATCTTTGTGCGGATTTTCAAGATAATTCTCTTCTGACAACCTGTAGCTCTGTGAAGTACTTGGGAGTTACACCTATTCCATTCAGTGGGAGAACACTGCAGGGCACCATGTTGAGTAACGTACAGATGAGATATTTGTAGAGAAAGGTGCCTCTTCAGCAATAGCACCATAAGCAGAATCTGTCCCTTAGAACATATTATCCTATGTGATTTAAAACATATGAAGATATCCCCTACAAGAGTTCCAAAATCAAGAAAATTTGGCCCAGTGCAAAGGTAAGACTTTGCTCTTGTTTAGGCACTTTAGAAAATCCAGCTGGGTGCATACCTACCTCTTCTAAAAATACTTCTCTGGTCTTACCACCCCCAAAGTAGTATAAAAATATACTGTCATATGAAAATGAAGTATGAGTACATGAGAGTGTATATATTATTATTAATAATATTCTACGTGTAATATTATATATTTAATCTGTAATAACAACAGCATAATTCTAGTGTGCTAATCTTAAACATTGATCAAAACTAACACCGTATTTGAAATACAGACATTGTTATTGAATTCTATGGCACAAGTCTGTGTGAATTCCAAAATACTGATTTCCATAAGTTTCTGCTCACAGCAGCCGCCAAAGACAAAGGTGAGGAACCATCCTTCTATGGCTGAAGCACATGGGAAGCCATGCCTTCGGCATAACAGGAATGCTTTTGAATCAACTTTAAAATCTGTCCAAAATTAAGACAATTGAACTTCAATATTTTCATTCTTACTAAGACTTCAATTATACTTCTGAAAATATATTCTGGGAGTGACTTTTACAAAAAAGGCTTTGATGATGGAGTTTATCATATCAAGGAAATTCAGGACATAATCACAGTAATTAGTAGTAATTAATTTTAAATAGTTTAAGTTCTTTGGTAAAGAGATACTGCTGTTATACTAGATGCTTCCTCCTTCTAATGCAATATATTTTAATTATCTTTGTCTTGTCATTAAAATGCATATTTCTAGAATTATTTTTAAAAAATAATCAAAATTCCTTTTCTTTAAAAGGAAAAAAATGCACACAACCATTCTGTTTGCCAGAATTTGAGTCAGCTACAATATGCTGTCTGTTATACCTTGATAAAGTCCATGAGCCAGGAACTGCAACAAAACAGAATCACAAGTTGAGTCATGAGAGAGGGCTGAAGTAAATGGCTTAAGAATCTTTTACTTTCCAAAAAAAAATTAAGCCTGCTTCTAATTTCCTGACTAAAGCCATTGTGATTTGTAGATGGATGGCAGAGCTGGCTTGTAAAGCCAGGGTGATTTGTAGATGGATAGCAGACCTGGCTTGATATTAAATACATCAGGGAGGAAATTAGGTTAGAAAAATCAATGGCTGCTTATGGATACTAAAATCAAAATAAAACTTTGGGGGAATAGGGATGTGAGGCAAGCTTCCAAAACCGCCCTGTTAAGAACTTCTGCACATAGAGTTGCCTTTGTTTAAACAGCCAGAGAAATATGCCTGCTCCTGTCTTTGGCAGAGGCAACAGCAACGTCCATTGGTCATTTAAATTAATCCCAATTGTGCAATTCCTTTAAAATATAAATTAACTTTAAAGAATAAATAGATATAAACAAACTAGATCTGATTGTCTCTCTACTTGTAGCAATGGAAACTAGGAGTAGTTTTGTTAAATGCAGGTAGATTATAGCAGATGAAAGCCTGGCACAGTCAAACTTACTATCTGAGCAGTAACATTGGAAAAAAAATATGAAAAAACAGAACCCCAAAAGACCCGCAAAAGCAACCTCAGGTGCGCAAAAGCAAAGTATTATTGTATTGTGTTGAGACTGCCAGAAATACTTCTGCAAACGTGGAAAAGTTTTTGTAATAGTTGCTCTAATCTGAATTTGGTTATTGGTACTTTGATTTTTAAAGTACTGCCTGTGGTCAGCAACTGGTAGAGCTGCACTCATCTGATCCTAAAAGGCACACAGAGTAAACCAGAGTTTGCACTTTACGAGCTAAGGCTGTGACTGGGCCCAAGAGGATAAGTCCAGATTTTATTCCAAATTGTCCTTGCCTGCTTCAGAAAAGGAAGTAAAACCATCCTAATTGCTGGTTACAAATACCTGAGATATGAGAGTGTGGATAAGCCTCAGGCAGCAAACTAGACTCAGGATTAGTGGGGAAAAACCCTTCCCTTTCTCCCTCTCCAAGTGTTTTCCACAGAAACTGAAGCCTTTCTTTCTTTTGAACTCTGTCTCTCTGGACATGTATTCCCTCCTACTAATTTCATAGTTCACTCTCCTCCAGATCTACGGAATAGAGAGAACACTAAATTTAATCAACTTCTGATCAGTTCCAGTATTTAGAGGACATAAAAAGAATCAAGAAACCAACTCTTAGTTCTGTGTTACTCAACTTCTTTAAATGCAGAAGCACTTTGCAGAAATTGTATGCTCCATGACAAGGACTCAGAATTACTGAGAGCTCAGCCACACATGACAACTCGTAACAATAATGTTAGCAACTGAGAAAGGAAAGTGTAATCTGTCAGATTTGAAATATTGTGTCTATATTCAGCATTTGCATTTCATTTTAGTTGCAAAACAATGTTTTGCAAATTTGTTTTTAAATGACTGTATACTGTGGATATTTCTGTTAAAATATGCTCAAAACTCTGTATCATTTATGATGAATGCATTTCTCCCTCCATGAGAACATAGAAGTGCGTATGTTGTGAATGAATAATACTACTGAACAATATTTAGCAAATTCAAATTAAATGTTGATTTGAAAAGCATGGGGGAATAAAATGTCATAAAGATCAAGACCTGCTGCTTTTGTGAAATAATCCTTCCATAAAAATGTGGATTTACTGTTCTGCAAGACATAGATTTCATCAGTGCCTCCATACCAGATAACAGCTGCACATTTAACACCACTTGTTGTATAAAAAGATTTTGTCAAGGTTTTGAATTCATTTGACAGACTTGTTGTCCAATGATGTATTCTTCAACTGAAATTGATTAGCAAACATATCAGATTCATATAATCATTTAATCAGCTCAAATGATCAGTCTTTTCCACAGCCCTCTATCATAACACTCAACAAAAAACTTGTTGATAAGCTAGAATTGGATCAGAGATGGGAGAACATAAGTGAAACTCCAAATCTTAAAAAAACCTAAATAGACATATATAAATCCCAGACACCTACGCTGTACAATGGTTATTATCCCAGATTGGATGTGGCAAGTTCTGCTTATCCTACTCCTAAATCTATATATAAAGGAAGTATAGAAACACTGTAAAGTAAATTCAAAGTTTCCTATTCCAAGATTCCTTGTGTAAAGAAAAGTAGTTATTATAGGGAAGCTGACTCTTAGGTCAAATGTGAATCAAAAAAATTTATGAGATTCCACTTCCATCACTAACAGCTACAGAACCAACTCACTAAAATCAGACTACCAGGTAACTTAGCACCTAACAGACTGGAACACTGAAGAACAAGGAAACAGGATAGCTTGGGCCTTGCAAAACATCTTAATTTTGATTTTTTTGTGCATTCTGTTATAGAATCATAAAAACATAAAGGAACATTTAAAAAAAGATGCCTGGAAGTCATCTGAAGCAGTCATCTACTGTACTGCTGAGCCCCACCATCAGCCCAGGCAGTTTTCTGTGCTGAAAGTCTCCAACACTGAAATTTCACAACCTACAAAGTCAATCATTTCCCGCATCAAAACTGTCTAGTTTTGACACTAACAAGATTCGTCCACATGCCTAATGTCAGTCTTTCTTGGTACAAAGTAAGACAATCATTTTCTGTCCTATTTACTGTGGACATGGAGAATGGATCGTTCCCTCTTGCTTTGTAGCAGCATTTTATAACTTTGAAGATATGTCCCTTTTCAGTCATCTTTTCCCCAATTCATTCAATTTTTCTTTCTAAAGCTTGTATTTCTACATACCAAATAGTTCTCTCCTCTCCTGTAGTATCTCCCATTTGCCTGTATCTATCTTGAATTGCAGTGTGCAAACAACCATACTGCAGCTGAGGCTTGCTCAGTAACTCAAAAGATTACCTCATACATCTGGCAGGATGCATTTCTGCTTATACCAGTTTCATAGCCTTATGTGGATCATGTTTCCCTAGACTACTTATGACAATTCTTTCCAGCCACTGCAAAATTAGCAAGTTTGCCTTTTTAGACAAACTACATACATGTTCATCTCACGATCCACTGGAAGCCCATGATAGCTTCCTGTAGAACTTCTTGGTAGCCAGCTGTTCCTGCTCCTGCTTTCACTCACACAAACCATAACCATCAGACTTCATCAATCTTCTTCACAGTATTTCTCAATTTTTCAAGATAATTTTTGGATTCTATTTCCATCCTCCAGCACATCCAAATTCTCTCCCAGATGTGCTCCAGATTTAAAAAGCTGGCACACTATTCTATCCTCTAGCTCATTCATTAAAAACTAAATAAATACACACAGAAGAGAATCAGACCCAAGACAAATAACTGAACAGCCCTGTTCAACATTAGCTTCCATTTTGACTCTGGATCACCAAGTGACTCTCTGGATATGGATTTCCAACCAGCCTTGCACCTATCTGTAGTAACTTCATTTATATTGTGCTTCCCTAGATTATCCTGAAATTATCTTCCTTAAAAGATCTGCTACATCATTGTAACTGCTTTTTCAGTTGGAGCAGACTTTCGGAAAAAGTCATTTAGGCATTCTCTGTGGCAGTTGAAAACTATCTTTGCGGAATACCTCGATTCCTTTAGCGAACATTTTGGAGTTTTTTGTTTACTTGGGAGGACCAGCTTGTTTCTGCTCTGAAAGGTAAGAACCTTTCCTGAGAACACACACTGTCATTTCTTGGCTTTTCTCATTCAAACTACCTCCAACTTTAATATTAATCAGCCAGAACTTACCTAGCAGGTACAAGCGAGCCTACAAAAGTCTCTCTCCCTAAATCTTTCCTCTGTATTATGAAGTAAAAGAAGAGACACTGTGTCTTTTAAAGAATCGGATTGGTTTGTACCCTACTATACTCCTTTCCCAGCTGAGCAAGTTAAACCTCCTCCTCAGCACACCATCATATGCCTTGGGTTACTCTGCCCACTGTTCACCAAGAACTTCACCCTGACATTTCTCATTTGGCAGTTCATAGTGAGCCACCACCTCAATAGTGCTCATATTGCTCTTACCTTTAGCTGTTATCCAAAGATAACTTTCACAGGTTTTTGGTCCTCCTTCATCTCTGCCTTAGAACAGACATACACATATTTGATACACAAAGCAATGCCTCTTTCTTGCAGGTGTCTGGTTTTTTCCTTCAAAGTTTGTCTTTGTTGAATAATCTCCTCATGTATTAGTATACCTGTCACGTAAATTACTCCATAAACCCAAATATTGTCTATTTTCTACAGGTCTAACAAAGACATCAAATGTGATCTGAAGGCTGACCTGCTGTCATTCTATGTCTCTTGGGTTTTTCATAAAAAAATATAAAACTTCTAATTTTTAGTCCTGGTCAAAGGGCAATCCCACTTACTTGCAGATTCTTATCATCCTTCCCCATAGATCCTAATTTAAAGCTCTGCACTGAGGTGAGGAAGCTCATGAACATTGGTGTAATTTCCAAGCTGAACCAAGGGATGGTGCTCCAGCAGAAGAGCAAAAAAAAAATAAGGATTTAAGATGAAGCACTATCAGTTTACCTAGTTATTTGCCATCTGCTACTTCTTTCTGCTTTATCATACCTGACATATGAATGAAAGAAAAATGCAGTAACACACAGAAATGAGAGAAAATTAGAAAGAACTCAGTGGTCATAATCTTCCAGTATCGCATGCATTATAGGATTCCATTAAAAATTACACCAGCATGACATTATTTACATCAGTTCTGCACTTAGTTAATCACTGTAGGAAAATGAGGTTTATAGTACTCATTTTCAAATTAATGAAATTCCTTTCTTGTTAAAAAACAGGGGAAGAAAAAGAAATTTTATATTCAGGAAATATTTTGCAAAATACATGTACAGATATTTACTAGATATTGGTTTATTGACTAAAAAAATTAGATGTTCATATATAAGGCATATGAAAAGGTTTATTGACACTAAGTAGTTAGGACAAAAATATTGATTCTGTACACTGCAAGCAAGTTTAACCTTCTAGTACGTTATACTTCCACAATGCCTGTGAAGGCATATGCAATAAGCTCTGTGCCCAAATTATTATTTTTTTTTTTGGAAAGATCGTAATATAATAATTCTGTTATTGGCTGAAACAACACTTCCACCTAGTTCAGTGACTCCACAGATGGAACCAAGATTGAAGTGAGACTTTTAGCAGAAACTCATGGACAGAAAACCCCATTTTAAAAGATGGCAAGCAGAAACTCCTCTTCTTTTCAGAAATTGTGAAGTTCAAGACAGGAGTACCACCCCCACACATATTTCCAGATCTCAAAAGCATCAAAATAAGCTTATGCGTCAGCCTTCAAATCTTGCAACAGAAAAACTTCAAATTCTTGTCTTTCATTGACTTGAATCAACAAAAATTTTGAAGAGTTACAGCTTATTTAAATTTAGCTTCTGCCACACAAAATTCTCTACTATATTTCTAAGTCCATTAATGCTGTAGGAGAGAATCAACAGTATATGCAAAAATATAGCAAAACAAACAACATTTAAAATGAAGATGCAGATGCAAAAAAGAACAATAATTTTGTAGTAAAATGACCCTGAAAGTCTGCACACAGGCAGGGCAAATGGAAAAGCAGGCAGAACTTTCTCTGTAGTTGTATTTCCATTCAAGTCAGAGATTTTTTTTATAGGATCAGCATTACCTTATATATTGCTTTTTCCTCACGTCGGAAACTAGCCTGGGGCTGATAGAGACGTTATTTATGCATGAGGTTGAAGAGTGAAGGCACCAGCCCTGCCATGAAGCCCTCTGGACAGGCCCTCCCT
>NW_009618319.1:12862-30634 GCF_000690535.1 Cariama cristata | reverse complement strand
CGGGCAGAAATGCCTCCCAGGGCATTCAAAGGCCCAGCCACAGCTCAGAGCCATCATCTTTATGTCAGGGTCTCTGTGCTGTGCAAAATCAACTTGAGAATTTTTAAAATTCTGTTTCTTATGGAATTATACTTGCTTGGCAATCAGGAGAGAACAATATGGAATTATACTTGCTTGGCAATCAGGAGAGAACAAGACCACCATCATCCCCTCATGTGATTTTTTTTTTTTTTTTTTTTTTAGGTAATCACATTGTTAAATAACCCATTTGCTTATTTTTAAACAAAACAACCCTTATTATAGTGACCACTCCACAGCTACAGAGCATAAGGAGTCCATGTTGGTTTTCTGCTTCTTGTCCTGCTTTGATAAAAAGCTACAACCACTAAATCTGATGATTAAAATCAGAGTAAACCAACACTGCTTACTTAAGCCAATTAAGCCAAGTTCATTTTCACCAGCTGAGGATATAGCCTCAATAATTTTTACTCCTTTAAATTATCAGAGAAGTAACTCATTTATATCCACATATTTATCACCCACTTTGTCTGTATTCCATGACCTCAGGCTGTTTCATAAAATTCTTTTTTTTTTTTTTTTCATATTATTCTGGTACCATCACTAACGATGAAAAGTATGATAACTCTTCCCCTGTCTGCCTAAAAGCCCATTTAGACAGGTAGTCCTCGTGAGTCAAAAAAACATCTGTCTGGTAAAACTATTAATTTCTTTTCATCTTGCTCTACCTGCGAAAGACAGTGTGTGAAACATATGTACAAACAGTGATAATTTTTCAGTACCATCACAGCTGGTATTGCACTACTTTAACCACACCCCTCATGGAGTAGACTTGTTTCCCAGCATGCCATTATAAAACAAAATAAGATTATGTTATTGAAATAAGTTTCTATGAAACAGAAAACATTTTGTATTTCAGTCATCTGAAGACACGGCAGTTTATAAATACTACAGCTTGCTGTGGCTTGGTCTATCACTTCTTCAAAATTACAATTACCACCCATCAAAATAGAAATCTGCAGGAGCCTAGGATCTCTACAACATCTTCATTTGAAGTACTTTACGCAGCACTTTGCAGTGCTTTGCATTTGATGTTTTTTTTCCAAGTCAGGTGTTTGTGTCAGTAGTTTTGCTTTTTAATTATTCATCATTTCCACTTACCTGGGTAGGTCATAGGGGGCTAGTGGCTTCATCTGACCCCGTTGCAGGGCCAGATAAAGATTCTGAAACTGAGGCAGGATGATCTTTACAAGAAACCTTGGTATTTCACAATAAGAAGTGGATTTCTCCAGTTTAGAGGCACATAGCAGCATCTAGAAGAAGAACAGAAGAAAACTGAGAAGCTGTCATTCTTTTGAAGCTTTACAGAAAACCTATTTCCTTCATTCCCTACTACAACAATTCAGCAGGGTGACTTGTCTTCCTGTCACCAGCCTGTTCCACTATTTTACCTCTTCTATCTTAAAAACACAGCATGTCCCCAATGCTTCCTATGGTAGCTCTGGTGTCCCCAGCACAGAGTCAGTCATCTTTTGGTACATGATGCACTCTGGCACAAGCCCCAAGATTCGCAAGAAAAGGACACTGCAAAGGAAGAAAGCGAGGGTACTTCTCAAAGACAGGGAGAACTGAAGAGCCCACATGCAGAGAGTCACACTGCAGCTGAGAAAAGAAACACCTGAAAGCTCTGCAAATCACTAAATGGAGGAACCTGGGAAAATAAATTGAAGCAGTGCTTAAACAAAATGTTACATTCAGGAAGACTTTTGTGTTGGTTCTTAGGTACAAGATATCTGTTCCTTATGGCCAACAACATATCTGAGGTAAACTATTAGATGGGACAAATTACACCTTTCATCTGAATTTGTCACTTTCTTTTCCCCTTATTTCAGCTCCCTCTTTCTGCTTTGGCTTATTTGCCTTTAATTCCTATGGATTTCCAGCTAATATTGCCCAGTCTCTCCGTTTTACAACATTCACTATTTCATAACTCTAGGCAAAATTTTAAATGCTAGAATCTGGTGATTTTGTGAGAAGGTCAACTTTTAGTTTACAGGAAAAAGGAAAAAATCCTCATAACTACAGAGAGAACCTGAAAATACATCCCCCCAAACAAGCTCAAAAACTCCATTAGAAAGAACAGGAAGTTTCTTAAACATCCTATAAATTATATGGGCACAATTTTGAGGTCCTTATTAATTTTTGAATGTTTCTCAGTGGCTACATTTTCCCTGCATAGTTTTCTGCCTCATTTCTGGCTCACCCAGCTGCATTCCAAAAAGCAGATTAAAAGTAGTAAAAACACAAGTTGTTTGTAGTTTCTCTCCTGTCCTACCCTCTACTCTATTTTTCAGGTTTGCTTCAAACATTAAACTCATGTGATATTTTTGCACACACTCTGTAGTACTATGAAAATAATGTGTTGTAATGTAAGTCACAAATAATTGTTACTCTATCAGAAACAAACAAGATCCAGTCATGCCCCCATTTTCTTCTACAAAGAAAAAAATTACTTTGCAATCATAATAAAAGTTATGATGTTCCTGTGGTGAGAGCACATACTTGCAGGGATGTTCATTTCACTGCGGAGTAGAGGGTAACTCCTGCCCCAGACTGGGGCACCTGCCGGAGCGCCTCTGTCAGCCTTCGGTTTGTGACCTTTACTGAACATAGGTTCCCGATTGTTACAGTAACTAAGTTTCAGCTACTAAAACTATGGAAATTTTTTTGTATTCCCTTAGATACAAGGATAAACCAATGACACTGCTTGTAAAGCCACTGGAATCCTCTCTTTATATGAGAAATATTAATTCTTCTCAAAATTATACTTTATATGCAGATGAATTTTCACAGCAGACTTCATTAATGAGGATGCTCTTTTTTTTTTTGGCAGTTACTGTCAATTGTGAAGTTTCTGAAATTACAGTTGACAAGAGTCTTGCATTTTTATTCCCAACATTTTATATTGGCTGTATGCTGGTTTGGCTGTCATAAAGCATGGGTTCAGGTTTCATAATCTCTTCCTAATCATGGACTATTAAAGTCATGATAGTTGTATTCAAAACAAGTCTATTCATACGTGCGCTGAGTGCAGGATTCTACAAATTCCTTTGACATCTTTGGGGAAAGGGGTAGCTTTTCATTCTACCTTCAGGTAGAATGACTACTACTGCTTCCAGAAAAGACATGCTCGGTTTTGCAGAAATGTCGTCACCTCTGTAATGATTCGGAGAGTCATCCCTGTAATGTCATCCTGCACCCTGGTACATCACAGAACTAATGGGTTCCACATAATAATTGCTGAGTCTTCAGGCTAAAAACTACTTATCACTTTTCTTTCAGCTCATTCCCTTCTTATGCCTGGATCCACTTTTGTGCAGAACAGGATCATTTATGTTTGGAGCTCATTCCTCTTTGTTTTATTACCTACCTCGATAGCACCTGGGTCATTCTTGGTGCCATACAAAGAGATAATAATGCATCACATTCATTTTCTTTGGTGGAAGGCATGATTCATCCCCCTCATCCCAGATGCAATGATGTGTCCCTGGACAGATGAAATCATGCGGTTTTGGTTAGGTAAATTCTATCAAAGAAAGCCAATTAGTTTGAGATATATTTGTGGGAACAATGCTTTTAATCACAGCTTTTAAAAGCCTAAGCTGTGGTGTTAAATAATAGACAGAGACAAAGCAATATTGATTGTGTGGGCTGATGTAAAAAAACATTAATCCATTTGAGAATCTGAAGGTCATTTTACTTTGTTACATATTTTACACTCTTACATTCATGTTGTTCTGCATGTTCAAAATTTCCTTTCCCAGTATCTGTCAATAGCTATTCTTCCTTCGGTCAGTAGGATGATAATATTACAGTATAACTTAGATTGTCTGTGCTATGGATGGAATCTACATACATTTCTCTTTCATAATCTGATAAGGTCTTGGTATGATACATGGGTTTTCAGTAACAGTAAAACAGAGAATGAGAAAAAGAAAATAAGAAACCAGACCAAAACACTTTTGAGTAGTGAAAATTAGCAGCAACTCTGATTCAGTGGAGTTCAGCAGTGCTGCTATAGAGTTGCGGTAAGAAAGATCAGAACAGGAGTAGAGGCACATGTGATCTAAACTTAGCTCTTTTGAAAATAGGTATATTTTACTGACCAATCTTTATAAAGTGTCACAAATAGATACAACCTTAGCTGAAATTTTCTCCAAATCCTGACCAGGCTTAGTCAAAAATTAGAGTTTCTATTCCATAGTGCCTTCTGAGGTTTGGGTCTGTAATCAATCGATGCATGAAGATACCAGGTCTATGTCATTTTACCTTTTTCAAAACAGTTAAATTAGATGTGACCACTTTGATATTTATTATAAAAATAATAAAAGAGCTGAAAGGAACCTTAAAAAGTCATCCTATTTATGTTCCAAGACTTGATACAAGGTCAAGTATAACTATGATGTCCATGCAAGATATTTGTCTAACCTATAATTAAAATTCTGCAGTAAAGGGCATTTCACAGCCTTCACATGTAGCCTTTTTTGGTTCTTAAATAATTGTATAATTAACACATTTTTACTTAATCCAAATCAGCTTTTCTTAAACTTAATGTAATTACTTCCTTTTTCATAGCCTTTTAATTGTCAGAAACTATTGAAACTTCTCCCTCCAGCCTCTTTTTTCTGGGCATAACACATACAGTACACCTTAACTCTTACTTTTCAAGCATTTTATAAATCTTGCATATATAAATATATATATTTATTATCAGCCCTGAAATTATAACAGTGCAATAATGTGTTCTGAACTTGCTGAAACAAAAAAAAATTTATAATATTCCATGAAAATTTTTATTGCCCAGGTATGCAAAAACCTGCAAATAGTTGACATTTCTGAGTCAGTATTTTCCAATTAAAAACCAAGTATCAGAAGAAAACAAAATCCACAGGACTTGCTCTCTATTGGCAACATTTAAAAGGCCCAAGTATATCCTCAGATATAGATTATTTACTAAAACTAGGTATTATTTGTTGCAAATATCAAGTTTGGCTGTGCATCAGGCAACAATCTATTCAGATTCATACGTTACCAAAACGGTTTGTAATAACAGTCCTACATCCTGGTTCCACTAGTGCTAAATCACACAGCTCTTTCTAAAGAAAATTATCCAAACTTCTGCTCTATTATGCCGTAAATCATACATTTACATAGTGACTGTCTTTGTGGGTTTAAAGAGGAAAACAGAGGAACTGGACAATTTTAGATGAATTGGCTTAATGTTGATGTACAGAAATAAATCTGGAACTTTTATGAAAAAGTATTTGTAAATGCTTGGACAGTAACAAGGAGGTTAACAGCAGCCAGCATGTTTGTCAAGAATAAATGTCAAATCAGCCCAGTTTCCTTTCAAGACTGACTGTGTGAACGGGAAAGAAGGAGTAGGTGTCATATACCTTGTTTTTAGTAAAGCTTTTGACACAATTTTGCATGGCATTCTCGTAAGGAAGCTTTAGAAATATGATGCAAGTGAAACTACTGTTAGATGGATGCAAAATTAAGTAGATAACTGACACCAAGAGGGACTGCAGGCAACACTGACAAGCAGGATTAGAGTTAGAAATAATCTCGACAGAGGAAATCATCTTTAAAAGTAAAATTCCAAAGTGACAAATACAAGTTGCTGTATGTGGGCAAGAAAGATGAGCTGCGAGAATCAAAGTGCCTACCCAGGGAATTGTATTGCAGGGAAGGGTCTGGGAGCTGCTGCAAGTTCATAAACTGAAGGGGAGTCTGTAACACCACAAATGCTGTTTCAGGATGCATCAGGATAAACAAAGCCTGCAAAACACACAACCTAGGATTCCTCCCACCTAACCTGACATAATTAATAGTTGGCTGTCTACACTATTCACACAGGTTCTCATCATTTTGAAGACTCTAAAGAGATCATAGAAAAAAAATGATGAGCCCTTCCTTTTTTACCTGCAGCTGGCAGTTCCAATGGAGCGACTTTCTCTTCAAAGTCAGGGAAGAGAAACGGAGTCCTGCATCATCTTGGAAACGTATCACTTGCATGAGTGACTGAAACTCTTTCAATATTTATTCATGCGCCCTCATTTTTATCATCATTATCAAGTCCATAGTAATAAAAAAATTGATCACAGAGCTAATAAAATAAACTATGTCTTGTTTGTCTACATTGGTCATAAAATCTGACTGAGGGGATTAGGCCCCAGATATAAATTAAGTAAAAAATGGATGTCCTGTTTGGCATTAGAATTAAGTGAGCAAGGTAGGAAGGAAAGCTCGTGGCTCATGTCACGTTAGGGGAAAAAGGTTAAAATTCAAGATTTTCTTGGAAAGATTATGTAGCTCCTTTGACCTATTGTGTAAAGTGAACTGATTTAAGTGAAAAAGCAGTAAAAAATTTAGTATAGGTCAGACTGTTAGCTCATTTTTTCCCCTTTCATCTGCCATATTTCAGTCATCTTCCTTTTAAATCTGATCTTTTCAAGTGGGTCAGATGAAAGTATATCTGTTGCACTCAAGTTCTTGTGTGCTGATCCAAACTGACCCTAAATCAACAAGTCTGAGTCACTGCCTATGCAATCCTTTTAAATTTCTATTACAGGGACAGCTTCATTGAAGGTGGTACAAAAAGCTAGAAACTGGGGCTCTGAACTCTGCAGGTTGTGTTTTTAATCTCGCCTTCACCAGTGGGGCTTCTTCTGGGGCAGAAAGGGGCCCAGTGTGCTCAGGAGGGAACACATGTGGGCCTGATGATGTTTGCTCGCAGCCACCAAAATCTGCTGCCGAGCTGTACTCTGTGTCTGCTGCGAGAGAAGAGCTCTGACTCAGTTTCCCTGTTTATTCTCTTCTAGGTACCTACCTGATTTATTGTTGCATGACTTGAACTTGGCTGTCTGCTAAGGCAGAGAGGAGGAACAGTTTTAGAAGTAAGGCTCAAATACATGTGGTCCTTAAAGAAAAAAAAAATGACACCTGAAGAGTGGGGTTAAGCAGAACAGTCTTTCATTTCATACCCACTGAGTTGGAGCAACCAGAGTTTCACTATGAGCCAACGAAGACTAACACCCCTGCCCTAGGCACTTTGGGCTGTTGGAGTAAGACACCTGAACAGTCTGTTTGCCACTGTCCGGTTATCTTAACACACTTTTGCACCTCACTTGGGTTTTTGAATATGTTTCCAAGGATCAGATGGCTCCTTGCTGAATATTCCCAACACAGAAAAACATCAAGATATGCTTTTTTTCTTTTCTTTTTAATGACATCCTGATTTTCCCTGATATGCAGATGAAATTGGCTCATACTGTATAGCATGACTCTACCATCTTTTTTCACATTAATGTCTTACTCTTTAAACAAACACTGTTGAACTCATGTTATCAGTACTCTCTAACACTGATAAGTCAGCAGAATTTACCTCTTAGTCAAGATACTTTCAAAAAACACTATACCAAAAAAATCAATCCCAGCACAGATGGTGGTTAAGTACTGTCCCATTCACAGCTACTCTGCTCCTTGGAAGTCACATAAATTGTCAGGTCATATAATTTGGTTAAATTATTATCTAAGAGTGACTTGGTCTAAAATACAAATGATACTCAGCAGCTCCACAGTTATTTTCAGCTGTCTTACTCTACCTCATTTGAATGAAGACCTTGGACAGTAAAAAAAAAATTTAAAAACTATACTGCATTATTTCCTTCATAAAGCTCTGGAATGTTAATATTCGCTGATGCTATACATCTAATTGAACAGAATTTGGTGATAGAAAAGACGAAATATTTTGTAAACTGTGTTGACATTTTGCAGTTGGTGGGAAAGAAACTTCAATAAAACAGGATTCAAGCACCGGAAATCGATAAAGAATGTGAGCAGAATGAAAATTCTACATTGCAGAGAAGTACTTCTGATTTCTATTGAAACTGGAAGAGGGATCATTATTCTGATCATGATACCATTATACCACAACTTCATCCACCATGGTCTCTTCAAGGTGGCCTTTGACTTGCTTTGAGTTTGTGCAGGTAAAAGGTTCCCCTGCAACGACCAACTGAATGTCATAAAAGACCTCACAAATGCAGAGTGGAAACATTTTGTAGGTAAGAACAGAATACTAAAAGAAAGTAAAAGAACTTTCTAAAAAAAGTTCCAGTACTTAACACAAAAAACAGAACACATTTCTCAAAGCAAAAGAAGATTTTTGTGCTGTGACAATCCTGCTGTCTCAATAGGGCAGCTGGACGTAGTCACAATACCAGGACAAAAGTACCACCTCAAGCCTTCTGCACCCTGGGAGAATAAAGAGTTCTCATATCTGGGATAGGGTCATATATACTTAGTTACAATGGAGGAAGTGTGACAATTTCATAGCTCCTAACGTACTTCCTGATGCCCAAACTGCATGCAGCACCAAGAGCAAGAACTTCTGCTGTCTTTGCTGGAGAAGGGCAGGGTACCACTAGGGCAACAGCTGTTCCTCCTGGAATAAAACTAGAAGAGCACAAAAAAGAAATATAAAACCATAAAAATATTCATATTAAACAAAAATGATGCGGGGATAAAAAAAGCTCCTACTACTTTACGAGACCCCAGGCTGTCAAAGGGGATAGCTCTCCATGCCACAAGAGAATGTACAGGCAGCAAAAGCCAGCTTGTAAACATGAGCCCTCACCAGTAATAGTTTCCTGTTAAAACTAGCAGGAAGGATCAATTTAATCCTTTTAGTATTTCACACAGAACAGAGTTAAGAATCACAAAAATTTCACCCTGTTATCCTGTAAAATAGGCTACAGCCAGCATTGTTTTGCTGCGCTTTAACATTCTGCTCCACCGTCTTTAAAAGGTATATTTTAGCAAAATAATAATTGAAATAGAAATAATGGTAATATCTCTCCTGATAGACTACGCAAGAAGGCATAGCTTTCCTTGGTACTTTAATATTTCTGATAGGATATATGCGAGGTTTGTAAAAGGATCTTTATAATTTTTAACTCCTTTCAAAGCTGGGCTATGTTTGCGGTGTCATAGCCAGTTCCAGTGAGCTAAATGTATGTCTAATAACACAATAAAGTTTCAGCTACTCAGAATAAATAAGTCAAACTCTCCACAATACATCTAATATGAACTTTGTAAGAATGGATAAACTAAAATGTGGACCCAAAGACTGGTGAGATCTTCCTTAATTTCAAACATGCAAGAACTTGAATGCAAACCACGATATTTCACTCTTTTACCTAAAAAGAAAGGCTTCTCAGTGATATTGTTGCCATTTAATCCACTGGGATGATCAAAGACCAAACAGTGCTATCATGCAGTCAAATACGAAAAAAAAATGAGGAACAAATACAATACAAAACCCCATCTGCTGTAAAGTATCCATTTTTTCCACAAAGCTTTTGAAGAATCTTTTTATTTTTAAATGGCTTCCACCAGTGAAATACAACTTTTGACCTTTATGTGTACACTGCCTATGTTTCAAGGCACAAACAAAATAGCATTTAAAACATTATTAACATCAAGCTCATTTTCAGCAAATCATGCATGTGTTTCTATGAGCAAGCCTAAGCACAGTTACTAAATTCTACAAATTAAGTACGTGTCAGCATGTTTTGCTAAAACAGAACCTGTGTGCATACTAAAATTCACATGCTTAAACCTTTGATTCAACCCACGTAACACCAATTTAATATAGATCTAATTGAAGTGGATCAACACCGAATCAAGACTTCTTGTAATTATGTGGGACTCAGAAAGTATTTCCTCAGACTTTCCATTTCCAGACTGAGATTACAGGGATAACTATGAAGAAAAGTCTTGTCTTGTTTTATAATATGAGATGGCAGAATCAGAAAATGGGGGAGAATAACAAATGTGGGAATTCAGGCTAAAGTTTTTGAACAAGCAACTTGTACTGAACTGCCTGCTCTCCAAACACTCCCTGTATCTGAGTACACTTCCCACTTTTCAGCACCATAGCCCTTTGGTTGTTCACATCTAGTTCCCTTCACATGCGTTAACACCTGCAGAAAGGGGACTGGCCTTTCCCCCGCCATGTTATGGCTTGCCACCTATCCTCTGGGCTTGTCCAGAACTGTCTCATCTTCTCTGCAAACCATGAATGACTATTCCCAAATTCCACTGAACCAAGTGTCTGGTTTGGCTAAAACAGGACTGTTTCTCCTTTCAGGAGCTTTTCTTTCAGTTAAGTTTCTTCTAAGTAACTGCACTTTCTGAAAGTACAGCTGCATGTCTCTTCAGACAGTGTCTGCGTTTCAGGCCTGATAACGCTTGATGTTTATAGTTGCTACTGAAGTATCACTAGGATTGGTATGCAGAGAAGCCCATGTTTATACTTATCCCCATGAGAACCAAGGCCACTGCTGGCCCTCTTGTTAAGCAAGTAAAAAGTCATAAAAAGGTTGCACCTGCAGAATAGTGCAGACAGGACAGGTGACTAAAAACTGACCAACGAGGTATTCCATCCCATCCACCTCATCCTCAGTATAAAGCTAAGGGATCACGAGGGTCTCGTTCTCTTCTTTCATGGCCGGCATCCCTGTGGGACCCTGCTCGCTCTCCTGCCTCCGACCCCGACCTGTGCATTCCTGAATCCGGTTCCTGTTGGCTGTGGGATGTCTGGGTGCCCACCCTGCTGTGGCAGCGGCACGAGTGCCTGTGGGCTGCAGCCTGTGGCCTGCAATCCCCGAATTGTCATCAGGACACTCAGTATCGGTTATTTCCATTAGCAGTAGTATCAGTATTAATACATTATACTATTTTCCATTATCATTGTTTTGTTAAAGTAGTTTTAATTTCCAATCCATAAGTCTCTCTCCCTTTTCTCCTTCCTCCAGGGGAGGGGAGACCATCTGCCGCCTGCTCTAAGAGCCGGCCCAGCCTTAAACGGTGACAACCCTTAAGAGGTTAACAACTCATTGGGAGATTAAATGCCTCTTCGTACAAAGGAAATACTCAAAACTGCCTGTTATATGAATTCTTATTTTTCACATGAAATTTAAAGTGGCAATCATACTTTGGCAGCTATAGAACACATGTACATGTGATCAGTCCTGACAGATCAGCCATGCCAGTGACTTGGTGATGATAATGGTCTCGAGAAAATGAGCAACCCAATTCCAGGCTGACATACCAAATAGCAGTTAAATGGTGTTCATTGTAAATGTACTAGTATGTAATACTCTTCCTGTGACTAACAAGGGTTTTAAAACACAATAAAAGTTATACAGTTTGCATTTCTCTGGAATCCAGCTAGTACCAAAATAACAGTAATAAACCTGCCTTGTTGAAACTGCACTCTCTTTAAGAAACAGTCTCACATAAGAACCCCTGAAAACAATCCACTGAAGCATGAGCCACGGCCCAGAGCCACATGCTCTCCTCCACTTCTATTATCTTTCCAACTTACCTCAATGACAAAACTCTAAGTTTTATACCAGTCATTTATAAAATACACACCACTTGGTAATACTTGACAGAGTCAGGTTCTTCTGTCAGTAATTTTTATGCAAGTCCACATAGACTTCACTGGCTGAAGCAGTTATTCTGGATTTCTGGAAGCTCAGTTGACAGATAAATTTGACCAAATTCTCAGCAGGCCTCTTATCAGAATTGGAACCTTTTGCTAGATGTAGGATCAAGACCAAATGTGTTAAAATATAACCCTAGGTTGAAAAGTCTTCTCTTTTTCCCATCAAAACTAAGCAGATATTGTAGTATTTGCCCTATATCCACTACAAATCATGAATACTTCAGGTCTTTTAAAAAAGACTGGATAGATTCAAATCTGCTAACAGTGTATCAGATACCATTCTTACCATATCCTTGTTCTCAAAGGATCTGTCAAATGATTCCTAGAGAATATTTTCTGAAGCCAAATTTACCTCAGGGATTATAGTTTTCTGTCAACACATTATATAATTTGTTTTCAGAACTGTCCTATTCAAGGGCAGAACCAGAGCATATGCTGTAACATACCTCCCCCATGTACTGCTTCTACTGCTCCTTCCAGTTGGTGGCTTTCACAGAGATTAATTTAGCAAGTATATAGTAAAAATCTGGATAAAATAAGATTTTCCTGGATTTGGGCCAAATAGCTAGATATAGCAGTGCTTCATCCCTATTAAGTAACCAATGTATATTTGACAATCAATCTGATATTTACTCCTGTCTAGAATTCATGAGGGACAAACCTTTAAAAATTTTTGGATGTGAAGTATCTGAGGTCTGCCTGATTTCTGCCCCAAACAGCTGGAAACAGCATCTTTCTTAGTATAAGAATTACTAATATCAGTCTGGTGGTTTACATGAAAGCAAAAAAAACTTTAAAGTTGTAATGTTTTTTCCTTACGTTCTAGCAAACCAATACACTAATGTTACATGGAAAAAGGATGCATCTTAAAATTCAGATAGCTACACATGAAAACATGATTTTTTTTTCCTTGTCCACTTTTATTTAAAATCTGTCCTTCCAATGAAAAAGTCTCTAAAGATCACCCCCATCCTAGATCTTACTCTATTGACATTTTCTTTAATATGTCAGCTAGTCATCTGATAGCTCCAACCCAAAAAATCAAAATCTGAAATGCTATCATATTATGGTCTCCCTTATTCCGGTGTCTTTGGATTCTCTCCTCTCTCCATTTACTCCTTCATGGTCTCATCTCTATTTGTCTCCAAATTTCTGCAGTGGTTCCATAAGCCTTTTTGTCTTCAGCCTTTATTCCTGATGGTTTGATTACAAGTGCTAGTTTAGTTATTATCTTGATAGTGACAATCCAAACTATGGATGTGAGGGGTCTGTAGTACAAAAGGCAAGCTAAAAATCTTAGTGATTAAGATGTTAACCAAGTTCTAGCTGTCTGACGAAGTTTCTGCAAGAAATTCACACTTAGCAGGTACAACAGACAATGTTGAAATGCATAAGTATTAGGAAAACAACAACAACAAAAATCTGTGGAAATTAAGTTCCCATATCGTAACAACTTATGACGTATTGCAACTTGATACATCGCAGAGATTTCTCTTTGTTCTCTCAAACCTCTATTTTGTTATGCCACTACTGCATATTCCTATTAAGACAGAATATAAAAAAATATTTTGGCAAATTTAATAAAGTTCTAGTGGGACCCACTATCCTTTAGCTGAGAGCCATCCTCTTTCTAGAATCACTGCATTCTCCAGCCAGTTTTGGATATAGTGTGGTCCTCTCAATTTCCAATTACTCTGGCACCCTTTTCTTTGGGCTTTCATCCTACTCACACCCAGCCAGAATGCTCCTGTGAAAACAATTCCATGTCTGGCACTGTACCCATTGCTCTTTGCACAGTAACAACTATGTCTCTGTTCAGAAAACAACATATCCTGTAAGGCTATATAATTCCTTTAGTGCCTGAGCTCTATTAAGTAAGTGCCATATAACGCAACATAATTATGTAATGCGTATAACACAGCAAGATCTAACTAGCAGATACTTAATCCTGCAAAAGCACAGTTCTTTCCCTCCACCCCCACATCTGTCAACCCAGACACAACAGCTGGGCATTTCTTCTTTTGGGGCTCTGTCTCTTTTATAACAGGATCTAGATCACCCTTATCAGGGTTGGCTGGGCATCCCTTAGCCAATCTCACCTTCCTAGCCTCTAAGGAATATCTCCAGATTTAATAGTCTCTAGGAGATTTTTTTATTACATTAATTTGCTCCATCATATTTAGCACCCTCGATATCCTGTAGAAAGAGTTGAAGGGCTTAATTCCCTTCATAATGCATAATTTTTAAACAGCCACTTGATAGGAGCCCATGGCTATACAGCAATACAGCAATCAATAGCTCAAACAAGAAAGCACAGTTTACATAGTAAGGTCCGTCCATCCAACAGCCCAGCACCAGTATCTGTGACATAAAGCTCATCTTTATATATACCATAACAACAAACAGAAAAGTATACTGTATGTATTATCTCGTATGGTGATCAGCCCTTTCTTAATAATAATAATAATGTTATCCACAAGTTAAAGTGCATTCAATTTCCAGTTTCTGTCCATGTCATCAGACTGTTTTACATTGTCATGTATTTGAACATCCTCACACCTGCATATCCTCATTGTGCAATACCTTGCTCATGCAGACACACAGCCAGACCACAAATGTCCAGCCCTGGGCACGTCTATTAGTTCAACAGAAGCCTTGTGAATGTGATGGTGTATCCTGATTAATGTATGCTCAGCTACCTGCTTCCATTCCTCCCTCAAAATTTCCATCATTCCATCATACAGATAAAACCCTGTAATCCTTGTACCTCAGTCCTACCTATCGGAGTACAACTTTACTTCTGAAACAGTCAGTTACCGGCTTGCAATAGCGATGTAACGTTTGAAGAACACGACAAAACTTTCAGAGTACTACTGGGCATTTGCCTTCACATCATTTCTTTAGTCTAAACTCCATTTCTTCATCTTTGTGAAGCATTCCACTAAGTGTCCAGGTCATCAGTGCCACGTCCCTAGACCCCTTCACATGGAAAGGGATTGCCACGGGCCCCCGCTGTACACAGGGAGCTAGGGGACGCCAAGGGCCTTCACAGTCCTCCCTCCTTGAAAGCTTGCTCATTGCCTTCCATCACTCTTATAACACTTCTCCCAATGACATACCTCTGTGCAAAATCAAAGTCATTACAGTCAGACACAATGCATAGTTAAGCTATGAACGATAGAAACCACTTACAGCATTTCCAGTAATACTTTGGGTCTCTACAGTGATCATTACTGAAGTTTCTACCTGCCTATGCCACTCCTTATAAGCTTCTTATTTTGCAAGCTTATTATTAAGATGATATCACCAGTTTCTTACTGTAACCTATGCAACAAGTTTATTATCTCTCTACAGCTGGTTTCAGAGACAATGTCTATGTCAGAAAAGACACCGACAGAAGCAGTTTCTTGGTTAGAAAAAGAAGTCTTTGTTCAGTATTTCTTCACAAATAAGATTGCTTTATATCCTTTTCCTCCCCACTGAGGAAGCCTTGGGAAAGTACTTGTAAACATTACTCATGTATGGGAACTTTGGTACCTGTTTGGGAGATTTTTGTTTTGGAGAGGGGGTTGTTTGGGGTTGTATTTTGTTTGGTTTGGAGGGGTTTATGTTTGGTTTTTACTTTTTAGGCTAATACTCAACACTACATTTAATACTTTAATGTTTCATTTGATGATAGTAATAGGAAAACACAGCCAGTCACAGCTGAGTGAATTCACCTTGAACTTTCCCTTTCTAAGTGTCTGTCACAAATGTTAGTTTGTAACACAGCAGTGAGCACCAGGACTGCTTTCTGTCCCTAAACTGAGATTTGTTTTGAGCTTGCCTTAGTTCCACTATAAGAACTTGTTTATAAACCACTGAGTATTTGTAATTATTGGGATTTTATTTGGGTTTTTCTGTGAAGTAGTCCTTCCTTCGAGATAACAGGATGCTCAAGAAGAATTTAATTCTCTGCAGCTCAATAGGTGCAGCAGAGGGACCTTCTCTCTCTGTTTTGCTTTAGCTTTGCATTTTGAACCACACAGTGTAAAGCAGACAATTACCAGCTTACATGCCCTCTTCTTGGATTTCTTTTACAGAAGGAGAAAGGTTGGAGGACAGTTGTCCTTGCAATCCCACAAGGAAAAATTTTTAGTTTTCTTTCCCCCCCCTCTCCCCAAGCTATGAAATTTGGCAAAATATAAAAAAAAACACCTTCAAACATGCCATTCATTTTATTTACTTCTTTAGTTAAAAAAAACCAAATTAGTCAGCCATGGTTTACATTTTAGGAAATAAAAAACCAAAACAGATGATACTTTCTTTCTTTTATTAACTAGGCAACTTAAAAAATTTAATTTCCAGCAAGCTCTTATCTCCTTTCTTAATATATCTAGGATAGTTTTTCAAATCTTCAGTCATATTCATATAGATCATTACCACACTCTCCTTCAGATCCTTAATCCATTAAAGCTCCCATTGTTTCAGCCCACTCATAGCTTGATTCCCTCGTTTATGTACCCATGGTACCATTTCTTACTAATTCTTTACTCCCAACCCCATTTGGTGTGTCTGTCGTGGTTAGGTGCTGTTAATGAAACCTGAATCTGAATGGGTATGATTTTTTTCCTTCTCTTAGATCCCCTTAGGGGTAATTCTGATTAGAGTGAATTAATTAATAATTATTTGTATTATCACAACATTTAGGCACCAGAAGGGAAAAACAGAATACAACAAAAACATGCCAAATATTTCATGTCAAATTCTAACATGGAAATATTTTACACTGATCTGTTACTCTGGTTTTTTCAATTCTTTTGTTGTGACCACTAATACTGGTTAGAGTTCCAGTCATACTGGTTTGCCTTAGTATCACATTATTACTATCCTTCAATTTCTATGATAATATTTAGTGCTTGGGGTGGGGGCTTTGCTTCTTTTTTGGATTTATACACAACAGCAAAATCATTTACAGAGCCATTTCTTTTTAGTTTTTCATCTTCTGAGTTAGAGAGACTATAGCTCTGAGTCTTATTTTGTAGTTTGAGGTGGAAAGCAGTTAATTCATTTTTTGCTTTTTAAATTTAATCATTAAATCCATTTACACTGCAAGTGTTCCATCATTTGAGACTTTTTTTTTTTTTGGCCAGTTCTCTCACATCTCTTACTCTGCTTATCTTTGCATATTTAAATCTGCAGAGTCATGTATTGGCTATTGCCATAACCATCAATCTCAGAATTCCCAGGGGCCCTGAAAGTGTTAGTTATTTATTCTACACAAGTTTATTTTCAGGTCTTACTGAGAATTACCATCAATAGTGCTAGAGGATTCAAGACAATTGCATGAAAGTAGCATAAACATGGTATCCCAAAGATGGGGTTGGCTATATGAATATTCCGACACTGGCTTGTAAACATTTCAGAGTGAAGAATTTATAATTTTCAATTTTGTTCTGCCAGTATGAATTTTCAATGGTGGAGCCTTTGAAAAAAGAAAAAGTGGTGGAGCATTTACTTTTGGAAGAATCCAAAACAGTCAAATTAAAGGAAATGTGAGAAATAGTAGTGTCAAAGAGTCATATGAGTGAAAAACGGGGAAAAAGTCGTAGGACTACATCTTTGATGGGATATGGTATATACTGTGTGCAGTTTTAGGGTCTACAGTAAAAGGATATAAGAACATTAGAATGTGTCCAAAGGAAGGCAACAAAAACGATGAAAGGACTAGAGTGCATGACTTACGGAGAACAGCTGAGGACACTAGGTTTGTCCGGCTTCAAGAAGAGGAGACTGAGGGGTGACATCATTGCTGTGTATGACTTCCTTGGGACAGGGAACAGAGAGGGAGGTACTGATCTCTTCTCTAGCATCCAGTGATACGATACAAGGAATGGATTAAAGCTCTGCCAGGGTGTATTGGGTTTGTGTGGCAAGGTTTTGGTAGCAGGGGGACTACAGGGGTGGCTTCTGTGAGAAGCTGCTAGAAGCTTCCTCTATGTCCAATGGAGTCAAGGCCAGTTGGCTCCGAGACAGACCCACCACTGGCCAAGGCCCAGCCCATTAGTAACGAGGGTAGCACCTCTGGGATAACAGAGTTAAGAGGGGCAAAACCTGTGCAACACTAGCAGCGGCTGGAGAGAGGAGTGAGAACAAGTGGGAGGAACAACTCTGCAGATACCAGGGTCGGTGCAGCA
>NW_009618319.1:0-12835 GCF_000690535.1 Cariama cristata | reverse complement strand
CTGGTGCAGCCCATGGGCAGGTCAGCTGGCCCCTGGCAGCCCACAGAGGCCCACGCTGGAGCAGATCCCCACCTGCAGCCCGGGCAAGACCCCCACGCTGGAGCAGGGGGATGCACCCAAAGGAGGTTGTGACCCCGTGGGAAGCCTGCACTGGAGCAGGCTCCTGTCAGGCCCTGTGGCCTCAAGGGGAGAGGAGCCCAGGCTGGAACAGTTTTGCTGGCCGGGCTTGTGACCCCATGGGGGACCCAGGCTGGAGCAGTCTGTGCCTGAAGGGGCCACCCGGGGGAAGGGGCCACGGCTGGAGAAGTTTGGGAAGAACTGCAGCCTGTGGGAAGGACCCATGTTGGAGAAGTTGGTGGAGGACTGACTCCTGTGGGAGGAACACAGGCTGGAGCAGGGGCAGAGGGTGAGGAGTCCTCCCCCTGAGGAGCAAGGAGCAGCAGAGACGGTGGATGATGAACTGACCCCAACCCCCATTCCCTATCCACCTGCACTGCTGGTGGGGGAGGAGGTAGAGAATTTAGGAGTAAAGTTAAGCCTAGGAAGAATAGAGGGGTCAGGGGAAGGTTTTTTAAGATTTAGGATTGATTTCTTATTATCCTACCCTGATTTGATTGGTAATAATCAAATTAATTCCACCCCCCCCCCCCAAGCTGAATTTGTTTTGCCCATGATGGTAGCTGGTGAGTGATCTCTCTCTGTCCTTATCTAGACACATGAACCTTTTGTTATATTTCCTCTCCCCTGTCCAGTCCAGCTGAGGAGGGGAGTGATAGAACAGCTTTGGTGGGCACCTGGTGTCCAGCCAGGGTCAACCCACCACACAGGGAAAGTTCAGATTGGATATCAGGAAAAAGTTCTTCACTGAGAAGGTGATCAACTGACTGGAACAACTTCCTCTGGAAAGTGGTCATGGCCCCAAGCCTATCGGTGCTCAAGAAGCATTTAGACAATGCTTTTAGATATATGGTTTAACATGTTGCCCTAAGTGGAATTGGGAGTTGGACTCAATGATCCTCACGGGTCTCTCCCTTACAACTCAGGATATTCTATGATTCTATGAAGAGACCACTGCTACTTTGGGCTTTATATGCAAATAAAGTACCATAAGCACAGGGTTGACAGTCCACTTCTTGACAACTAGTCAGACTACACAAACCAGACAAGGTCAGAAAGCAAAAACAAACACCAACCCAGAAAGTGGTCAAAAAAAAAAAGCAACCCCACAAATCCCAAAACCACACCAAAGTGTAAATTACTAGTTGGGAGATTTTCTTAAGTGATTAAATAGCAAGTCTCTAAATAGCCTAGTTAAGCACTGTTCATAGCAGAGGTACCACAGCATGTTTGAAAGATGTAATCCTAAGTGGTTATCAACATATGGTGGTGGTGTTTTGTTAGGGTTTTGTTTGTTTTTTAATCCTTTCTCAAGGTTTTTTTTTTTTCCTGTTTCAAACCCAGCTTGTTATTTGGAAATTCAGTTTACAGACAGGAGCTCAACGACTAGGCTCAGCTATGAAGTTTTTTGGCATATGTCTAAACACCAAGACTAGAGAAAAAAAATGCAGTGACATAATGTGACATATGACACAAGTACAAGTTGGATCAAATTATGAATATGATAAAAATAGCTGAATACCTGGCAAAATGTCCTGAGATAGAGGGAAATAGGTCATCTAGAGCCCCTGCATAAAACTAGACAGACTCAAGAGAAACAGATAGCAGGGAAGAGATATAGTGATTGACTTCGTACACCCCCTCTTTTCATCTCTAACATTTTTAATTCAGTATTTTCCATAGAAACAAATTCTGAAAACAGGTGTCTTGCTTCCAATCAGTTATAGCTGTTTGACTGTACTGTATTTCTATTTAAATGAACTACTTGGAGTGAAGCTGGTGTAAGGCCAGTCAGAATCAGGATGGGATTCCTAGACTTATGAATTCGTAATACTGTATTTCTCCCCTCATGCCAAATTTCAAGATTCATGACTTTGGCTTAAAAAAAGTTTTAAAAAAAATCTCAGAATTAATATTTTGGAGACAAATGAAAGCATTCCCATTAGCTTTAACAAACTTCTTAAGCTACTCAATATTTCTTTTATGAAGTTCTCTTAAGATTAGAGCTATAGACAGAAGACAAGTGATGCACTATAGCATGGAAGAAATGGCTTAGCTAGAATGATTTGAAACAGTTCAAACTATTAATTGAAGGAAGATTTGGGGAAGAAACGTTCAAATGTATACGTATTTGGTGGAGAACTATTTAATAGGGGTACCTGCTTATAAGCGTAATCAGACGAAGAATCTTGAAAAAGTTCCCCAAAACTTTTTTGCCGTAGTTGAGAAAAAAAATAAAATTGAAGAACATTCTGCAATTCCATAGGCATACCTCAAAGTCTTTTTGAATGCAATTGCTCATCATCCTTCCAAGGCATGGTTTTCAAGTAAGAGATAAGCAATCAGTAATAGTTAACTACCAGCTACTTTCTGGAAGCCCCAACTTCAGGATTCTCTGGAAGTTATGTGATCTTGCCAGAAATTCTAACAGTCTGGCAAGAAAACCTAATTAGTAGAGCAGTATTGCAGTAGTTCACAGTGCTGTAGTTTGCTTTGGCCAACAACATAGTGTATGAAGGGAAGAATTCAAAATGGTTCCGGGTAGGAGTCTGCAGCAACTTTTTGTTACTACATGAGATTTCTCGTGATAAGCATTCTTGAGGGGCAATATCATATAGAAAAATCTATATTTTAATGCTATAACTTGAAAATACCCATATTTAATGAGTAAATATTTTTAAATATAAGTATTCCTGATTTTTCAGCCCTTAAACCTGTCAAAAATGTACTTTTATATTTTTAGAATTTTTACTTTGACAAAACAACTCTATTAATAGCACGGTCTACATCTAATGTTCACCAAGCTCTTACATTCATTGCTTTAGAGAGAATTTTAAATACAGATTATGTGGTCTCTGCCTCGTAATAGTTTCTGCATAATGCCCTTGTACTGCAGGGAATTTCATTAGCAGGTGCCCTGATCTTGTCCTCCAAAGCCTCATTGCTTTAGACAAGCATGGATTTAATTGAGAGAAAAACCAAGCTGTGACTGTGGCTCAGGTGTGAAGGCTGTTTCCCTCAGCAAATTAAATCCAATGTAATGATTGAGCTTTCTTTTCCTTACTGTCTGCTTATGAGAGATTTAATACTCCATATTAATTATTATGTTGGGCTGTCTTACTATCATGTTGTTTTTCCCATCATTTTGTGAGAGATTGATGCACAGATAAAATTGACTTGTTTAATGTACTGTGAGGATGATTAACACCTCGAGGATGGATCACAAGGTTATTATAAGTCACCAATTTTTATATGACTCCTACTTAGAACCATGAAACTCAACAAAAATCAACCCTTGCTGATACCATGTTGTATTTGGCTGAGCCCTATAGCCTTTGCATGCACCAAAAGTTTCTGCAGAGAGGCCTGACTACCTCCTGTCCTCCATACTTACTTATGGGGAGCTCTCAAAGTACCATGAACTCCCGCATTCATATCCAACATCTAATCCCTATTTGTCAGCAGTACCTATCCAAATACTCAGGGATAATAGCCTCCATCAAAACTCAATTTATGGTACCTCCAAGCCCAGAATAAACTATACAGGTATGAGCCAGCCGTCCACCTTTGAAAAACTGAGAAAGAATGCAGCCCACTGGAGATACTGCCCCAGCAGAATGGACATGAGAGGTCGGAAAAAACGGGGGGGTGCTTTCTATATGGAAAATGTTTCAGTAGCATGAATCTGGACTGCAAGGCCTGATCTACCCAAGATATGCGTTACGATCACTAATCGTGAATGAAGAAGAGCTAAACATCTCTAATATACCATATGGTTAGTAAATTCCATGCATGCATATATGTACAGACACACACGCACACCAACTTCATGAATCTAAAAGGTGGAGCACTATTTCTCACTTCCAGTCATCTGGAGTGAAGCAATATCATCTTTCTGCTGGGAATGTAAGCAGTAGCTATACCTGCATGCAAATCCTGTTTATCACTATTGCCATCAAGTTTATGGGCACATAAATTTCTTTTCATAATACTTTTTCATCAGAGATCAATAAGCAGCCAGTAGCAAATCACCAAAAAAAGAAATGAATTTATATAATTGACTTGCTATATTACATTCAGGAAATCATTTTAAAGAGTTTCCTACACAGCATGCAATTCTAAGGAATTTAGAAATGACAGGAATTTAAGGAAGATCAGCCATAGTAAATCTACTGAGCCTTTTATCTCTAAGGATTGAACCCAAACACATTATTTATCTTACAATGTAAGATCTTTGGTCCACGGACCTTATCATTAAGCATGTTAGAGGAAAGCAGATAGAGCCAGCTATTAATAAGATTAATATAAATTAAATGGATTTATATTCCTATAAATTATATCCCAGTATAGAGATTTGTGCTTAAATAGTAAGAAAAAGGAAGTTCATTAGCTAGCCTATCCCCATGGAGTCATAGCGTTTAGACAACGTGGCATTTGCCACCCACTGGGTCAGAAACTTTACAGTGTGAGGGACATAATGTTAACTGTTGGCTAGAAAGAGAGGCTCCTATTCTGTCCTGTGTGCCCACTTAGCATCAATCATTAATAAACAGACAGAAATGTTGAAAATATGCACCTTGTTTCACACCTTTTGTGAAGAAGAGTAGTCCTATAACAAGAGGTGGGACTAAAAAGTACGGAGATCTAGAGAGAATGGGACCGGCAACTCGGAAAAGCCCTAGCCTTATTTCTGCTCCAGAAAACCTGTATTGAAATAGAAATCTTCCAATGGAAACAGAAAGAAGCTGAGAACAAAGTGAATGGCTCTAGTTTACCAAATAAAATACTGTATCTTCCCTCCTGAACTCAACACCAAGAAGTAAATATAAACTGTATACTCTCAAGTGCCTGAATCGATAACAAATCTGATCATAACCAGACTGTTATAAACTTGATTGCATTCCTTCGCTACTCCTCTCTTCCAAACTTCTCCAACACTCCTCTCTATTTCACCTTTTCCATGTATATTCTGTGCTTCTTATTTCATAACTCAGTCCTTCAGAAAAAGTAAGTATTGATCACATGGTTTAGAAAAAAATATTTCAGCATTTGGTTTGCCTCATTTTTCTTGATTTCAAAAAAAGGTGCTTGTACACATCAAGTGACATGTTCCTAAAAAGCTCAGCAAGAGCTACAGCTTTGACCTCAGTGAATAAAATCCTCAATAAATAGAACTGTTCTAAAAATAAAAAACACACCACACACACCACACAAAATACACACACCAACACCCCTCCACACCCAAAATGACAAAACCCCCCAACTAAGACACCATTGGCCATAGGGCAGCAGCAGCCATATTAATCTGATATTTCTTCATAAAAATTGACTTGGATTACATTGCTTTCAAAAGCAGAGAGACCAATTTGCCTCAGCTGAAAATCTAGCTTTCTGTTTTAGGCAAACTTGATACAAGTTCCTTATAAATCAACA
This sequence comes from Cariama cristata, assembly GCF_000690535.1. Lineage (NCBI taxonomy): Eukaryota > Metazoa > Chordata > Aves > Cariamiformes > Cariamidae > Cariama > Cariama cristata. The sequence goes on along the minus strand of NW_009618319.1, from coordinate 7,285 downwards.
GTATTCTTGCACATTACAAGTTCTCCTCCTCTCAGGTTAATCCCCTAAACTATGCAAAAGGCTGTTTGTAGTCCCACTAACAAGAACAGCACAGAAGTTGGCTGGAGTGACCTTAACCACACACCTCCGTCATTCAGAATTCTCTAGTTTCATTGACATTCAGCCTTCATAGTGCATTTGACTGTTTTAAATTTTGCGAGAATATTGCAGGGTTTTTATATATAAACACAGTAGAACACACACCATATATGCACAATATGTATACGATATTCTTTTAATGCTCTTCATCCTTAAATCACTCCTGTGTTTTCAAACTTCTTAGCACTTTAACAAAGTATTCTGGCTTGGAATAATAGAAATTGCAAAGCAAGAGATCAGATATTTCCTCTTTGAGATTTCCTGGAAAGCCCCAAATGAGTGAACTGAAGGACAGCAGTGGAAACTAAAGACAAGGAAATCAAGAAAGCCTGTTGAATCAATAATAGACTATTTCACTCAGATGTACTCTGGGGAGATTGCTCTTGGGTCACGAGCCTGGGCAGGTTTTTGAACACCCTTCTCTTAGGAGGATTTACCCTTTTGGCTTTCCCTGTACACTGTAAAAGTCATCTAGCTGCCAAGGCTGTAAGGTGGCATCTCAATCAATATCTGCTTTAAATATTCCTGGCAGGCACTCTGATCTGGTTGACAACAATCTAATTTTTTGTGTGTGTGCGCTGATTTCAGCCAGAATTTTCTTGCTATTGAATGTCTCAAAGAAAAAATATTTATGGAAGGTTAGTATTCTGGTATGAGGCTTATTTTTTAAAACTTTTCCAAAACATTTTCATAGCATCTAGAAATGAGTTAAGAACAACTTTTTCTTGCACTACTGACAGTAAGAATTAATAGCTTTTCAAATGCAAGTTTTGTTTATATATAAAATGTAGTAAATTGTTTTACAATAAATAAAAATAGCATCTTTTTGAGAAATAGAAGTGCTATTTGTTATTAACAGCCCAGGAAAGATATCAGTCCTCATTCAGGCTGGCAAAATGTAAAAGTTAGGCTGGTCCTAAGTAGCTAAGGATCCAACCTGTTGTTTTGCAGAGTGGAAGAACACCTCTGTACAAAAGGCAAAGGGAGGTATCTAAACTCCACATGCCATCAAGAAGCACAGGTTTACTCTTCATCTAGAAAAGGTGGTGACAACCAAAGTTCATGGGATTCCTCCTGGATTAATGACTGGATGGGTGAAGCTAGTGGCCTTTCACTCATCCCAGGAACATATCCAGCATCAACATTTTATTGTTGATTTTATTCTTTTAAAATATTTCTTGTGTTAAATGCACTTCTTATTTTTACTCTTATCTCCAGGTAACTGGAAAGCTTTAGGTCATAATTTAGTAAGGCATTTAAATAGGTATGCGAGTCCTAAGATATCTAGTGAGAATGCTTAAAAATGCTTAAAACTAAACACGCTTTCCTGTACCAGAATGTTTTCCTGCATTTGTTCTTCAGCGCTCTTTACAGATTGAGTTGCTGTTTTGCAATATTTTTTGAGTAATTGTATAGCAGTTATCAATGCCGACTAGCTTCTACTATGGAAAATGCCAATTAAACTAATGTGGGATGCATAAATGTATACATCTATATATTTTTTCAATCTATTCTCCCCTTTTTTGTCAATATTATTTCCATGTACCATTTTCACGGCAGAGAATTGCTGAGCTACAGGAAAATAATGGGAACAAATAATGACTACAGGAAAACTGCAGGTAAGTGGCTAAAATGGGGCTACTGTAAGCATTTGCAGTTTTAATATAGCTAGTAGTACTTCGAAAACATTTGTCAGTATTTGAAGCTTAGCATGCCGCTGTCCAAGGAAAGCAAGCTGCTCTGGGGAGTCTGGGACCATCCATTTATTTTAGGCCACAGTCAACCACCTTCCCCAAAAACACCCTTTCTGCAGAATCATAGCAACAGTTTAAAACTTCAATCACGAAAGTATCCGAGTACAAGCCATGTTTACATCTTTAAGAAGGAACTAAAGCAGGACAGTTTCAGACAATGCCACTAAACATGAAGCCACACAGGACCTATGTTTTACTGGCTTATTGCACTTCATTGCCTCTGAGAATTGAATATGAGCTACTTCACCCCTTTTTGGGAGCTGTAGGACAACCCAGACTCCCAGGCAGGTGAAAATTTTCCTCCTTTATTATATGCCTGACTTTATTATCCTGTTTAAGTGTTGCTCCCAGCCCACTGCTTATTGCTCAATTTCCTAAGTTTATACAACCTCAGGGATGCGAGTTAAAAATAAGTTGTTCCTCAAAAGGTTTAGATATCATGCCAGTGGCTCCAGAATCATCTTCTCATTTGAGCTAGTTAGTGAAAGGAGTGATAACTTCACTATGCTAACAGAAAAAAAATTAAGTTACTTAGAATACAGGATTAGATTCACTGCCCAGTCATGGATCCCTCTCTTCTTAGGTCCAGAATCACATTTATCCTGCAGCCTCTCCATTGCAGAGGAGAGGCCAACATCTCCACCAAGAAAGGACAGTGCTGGAACAGAAGCAGATGGCTCCTGTTTGACCAAGAGAGACATGATTCAGCACCTGTCCCTGGGCAGAAGAAACTCATTTGGCAGTGTGCTGCAGCAGAGCCTTGAACAGGCTTGTAAAGCCACCCTCCCATCAGAGAGCAGCTCCTCTGCAATGCAGCTGCTCTCCAAGGGTGCAAACTGGTGCCAAATTGCCTAAGGCCAGATTCATAGCTAAGATTCAGTTTGCATTTGTTTGATTTATTTTGTTCTCCATTACACTCCTGCTGCTCTTTTTTTTTTCCAGACAGCAATCTAGGATTTTAATAGAAGACACCTCGTTAAATGCTGTTTAACACTATGACTGCACCCATAGGATCTATTTTGCCTATTTTAAAGTGGTGCTATAAAGCTTCTAAATTTATATCTTGACTATTTATAAAAAAGCTTTCTTTACTTAATTGATTACAGGTGAACTAGTCAGCCTAGGTTCCTGAAATTTAGGGAAATAGTGAATATACACTTATAAACACTTTTTACAGAAGAGTTGTTATATCCATACAGTCCCGTGTCTCCAATGTGGAAGTGCCTAAAGCAAAAACAGAAGTTCAAGAGCCTTCATGATGCTGGAGCACTTGAGGAACCAGTTTGAGAGAGACCATTTCACAAGCCAGTCTGTACTTATCAGCACGCCGCACAGAACCGCACATGTAGATGTGACAAGGATTCATATCTATAAACAACGTAGGTTGCACAGTAAATCACTTGTGGAGATATACCTTATCTATCATTATTGGAGGATATCTATAGTTCTTGTCTAGTTCACTGGAGGACACGTCTCTTACGCAAAAGCACTTTGTGTGGCTGCTAACTTTATGAAAAATACTGAGTGTTGCTGCAGGTGTTCATAGAACTCCTCATTCCTCAAGCCTGCTCCCCAGGAAGAGAATAACTGCAGATAGCATTTTTTTTTTTTCCTCCTCTCCTTTTTTGCCAACAGCGAAAGCAAATCAGGACACGCTTGCCTCAAGCATTTGTCAGTGTTATCTGAAACTGTTAATTTCAAACTTAATTTGTTGCAAGATTTTTATGTAGTAACAGCAATGGCTATTTTATTCTTAACCAGCCAAAACAATATTATAATAATGCTACAAGTCAAAAAAAACCATGCTATAAATGTTATAGCTAATGTTTTTTCAAGCTAATTGTAACCACTTAGAAAAACAGATTGGGAATGCTATGGAATGCAAGGGTGAAAAAAGAAGTTTCCACGGTGGTATCCTTTGAAAAGATACCCAGAATTACTGCACAAAGAATGATAAAGTATTATAGTAACATTTCAACAGCAGATGTCAAAATCATATGTAAAGACAGCGGCAAAGAAAACTTATGTTGTGCATTTGAAACAAAATACCGTAACAAGCAAGGCAGACCTTGGGATTAGATCCTCTCATTTCCAAGGCTGATTATGAATGAAATCATGGATTTGTTTCTCACCTGTCACAAATACTTTTGTTTCTGTTTTTACTGGTATTTTGGTTTCATTCACTTCTTGTTTTCTCTTTTTTGAAATGACACCACATGGACTTATTACTTATTCTGTGCTAGGTCAGTAAAAGCCTGAATCCACACTGCACTCCAGGAGTTTCACTGCCTTCTACAAGTGTCCCTGGGTTATGTCAACATTAAACCCACAATATGATGTGAATCTCTTATCTTTGTGAAACACCAAGGCCAAACTTGTTTTTATTTTTTGTTCTTCACATTTTACTGCCTGAAAACCAAGATGAAGTCTCTCCCTATCCTGCTTCTATGAAAACCCCAAGAATGGGATTTTTTTGCAAGTACTACCCAGTAATAGCAGCCTATTAAACAAAAAAAACCCCACACTTTCAAATAATGATCTACTTAAAAAGGTCCAAGACCTAGAAATGAAGAAGATGAAGGCCAGAGCATAAAACTCCATGGGATTTCTTGGAAGAGGTAATTTTTCAATCACTTAGAGCAGAACTGAGGCATCCAAACATTAGAAGTTACTTTTTAAAAAAAGTCATAACTAACCTCTGTCTCTTGCATTCCCGTGTAAAACAGAGCTAACGACACTGACCAGTGTTTGTAAAGGGTCTGAGATTCTGAGAGGAAAAAGCTCTCTTCCCAGACATCAAGAGGAATGAGTCATTATTTATCAGACGGATGTCACTAGCTCAATATTCCTTCTGTTTCTCCATGTATTAAAAGGTTCACCACAGGACATATCTAGGATATTCCCTTAAGTTAATGAATATCCACAGATAAAAAAAAAGTGATCAATTTAATGTACTCCTGCATAGAGAGGATGCTATTCTCCATTAGGATAAATCCAGTGAGGTCAAAGCTGTGCCAGAAGAGAATTTAACTCCCAGTGTTTACCTTACTGCAAATCAGAGATAGCAAAGTTCTTCTCAATTACTATATTGGCTATATTCAGGCAAATTATTCAACAGTACAATAGAAACTGAGAAGTAATGCACACTATATAGGCTGTATATGACAGTTTACATCTAAATTGTTTATCAATATAATTATAAGAATCTATGGAATGAAATTAAAAGTTTTCAAAACTTACAGCTGAAGTCTTGAAAGTACATATCGTAAGTGTGCTACGGTCTGCAATGAGTCAAAGCACCATTTTAGCAAAACCACAAATTATTTATAACAATGGATAAAGTGTATCATTAATAATAATCACAGTTCCATATATGGGTTGAACTCTTTCAGCCAGAAGATCACGGAGTGTTTTACTGTCTGTATTCATGGCACAAACCCACTGTCTGCATAAGTGGGCTCTCATTCTGGAAAAATGTTGAAGAAATAATTGACTGCAAGGCTCATCCTCATTCTTGATTGTACCAATGACTTTTGTGCATGACATCAGCTAAGCCATTAGCTTGCCTGCATTCTCCCCAGCGCAGGCTTGTACTCTTAGGAACTCCTCACAACATCCCAGAATTTTTGTGTTGTTACAAAGGAAGTAACAAACGAAGTTAAACATAATAAATAGAGTAAAGGCAGACCACAGTCTGCCACAGAGAACCCTTGCACCCTGTGGTCACCTCCTGACTTGTTGAAGCTGAAAAGGAGTTTTGAGCAGAGCTCTTACCAAGATTACCAAGAAGTAAAGCCAAGGACTGGGGGAGGGAATTAAAAATGCTCTCAGATGCAATCTACTTCTAACTAATTATTTCTTAAACTTACTTCTCTGAAGTTAGACAAAGTGAAAAGTATAGAACATCCACTGTCTAGTAAAAACTGCTCCACTGACAGGGAGCTAAATTTCTCCCAGCATTTAATCAACTGAACTATTATTTGCTATGAAAAAGATACAGGCTTCAAACAAAACAGAAAATAATGTGAAATACACCAAAGAGATTTGTAATAGTCTGTTAACAGATTAATAATAATTTTCTTACTCCCCCAATTGTATTTACGCTTATAACAACATACACAACATAATTACAAAATGTGGTAATTAATTCTAAACAAATTCAACAAGGAATGGAAATGTGCATAGCAAGAGCTTACTCCCAGCACCTCCAGATCAAACAGATGTAGGACCAGGCGTTCATAAGAGCCCGGAGGGTTATTTTCAAGAGCTCAGCACCCTTAGCTGTGGACAGATTTTCAATATGCCAAGGTCATGTTTATACACTTTCATGATTGCCAGATCCACAGAAGCAGCTCCCCCCAGTTGCCCCAGCAGTGCCACAGAGATCAGGACTCTGCGCATACACACATCACTGAGCTCTCTGGTTGAATACGGTCACTTTGTTTTGGTGCCTAAACTGGGGATGAGCTTTTGAAGAAAGTCTGGCTCATCTTGTGGATAATGACTTTTCTTTTAAAAATCTGATCCATAGAGCATTCTTTGGATTACTGACAAGAATCTCGTTTCTCATCTAAATCCAGACAGACCAACCAGGTGACCTGCTGTGCATAGTTAGATGGAAGCTGAAAGCTTATTGCTCTATCTGAAGTGTGTACTGGCCAAGCATCCTAACTATAAATGAATAAAAGTTGTAGTTTTTCTTCTTCAGTTTATTTCCAAAATTCTCAGGTCTCCCATCCTTCTAGAAGAGGTTATGTGGCACTACAGTAACACCTGACAGACTTTACAAATGAGCTATGTGATATTGTATTACTGCATTACTACTACAACCAAGGACTCCAACTGATATTGGGTCCTAACATGCTAATTGTAGCACGAAGGATGTTGAGACAGGCTCACACACACAAAGATTTATTAGTAGGGTCCATCGCTTATGGCATACATTGATTCTAACTGTTAAAGTTACTTATGTGAAAAAAGTACAACAAAAGGAAAAAGAAAAAAGGGGAATTGAATCTCTCTCCAGCGGCCAGCTGGGGGGAGATGAGCATCCTACCCTGGGTATCCTTGCCAAAGCAGCAGGTTGCCTACCCCCAATCTCTCTCCCACAGTAACCAACCTTGTTTTCAACAGGACCTGATCAAACTCCCAACAGGTTGCTCCTGCTTATGATGCTGCTTCCACTGACTGGAGCACGCGTTAATCAGGGGCAGGTGCTGCACACCAGCTAGTTTGTAATCTTTACACATGTGTATCATCATCTCCCTGCTGTAAACTAAGAGCTACAGCCAACTGTCAGGAAAAAGGAGGTGGGCAGTGAGAAACAAGTCTCTTGCTGGTAGTGATCACTTCCCACAAGAACTGCCAGCCCCCACTATGGGGTTTGCAGATGC